>NW_009611087.1:0-6111 GCF_000690535.1 Cariama cristata | reverse complement strand
GCTGTCTAAGAAAAGATATTTCCCTATTGACTTTTGTAATATCACTTCTTCAGATTTAGGGGGTTAATTTATTTCCTGGGACAGATATCTATTGTAGGCGTATCAGCTGGTAGGCACAATCCAGTCAAATGTGTTGGTGGTGGACAGAAATCATCCCAGAGTCAGTGGTTAGATATTATTGGTGGCAGAAAGGGAGGCAGAGCATGGGGTGACGCGGGAGAGGGGGGGACCGGACACGGCTGCTGGGATATCATTTGTGTGGGATAGTGGACTGCTTCTTCAGTGCAGTAGACGTAATTTGGCAAGGAGGGAAGCACAGAAGTTTTATTCCCTACTGTGGGCTCAAGAAAGATAGGGAATAATGGTGGTTGTACCTAGGACAGGGGCTGTGTCTGTGTTAAAAACTTATTTACTTGGCAAAGTAATTGGGGATGATAGTATATAAGCCATAATGAAATGCCTAGAGTAGCACAGGAGGCAATAAATGCCAGCAAAAGCCATCCAGACCACCTCAAGCTGCTCATCATGACAATTTTCTCTTCTCCGCTATAAAGTTTGCTCATATTTCTTACTAAACCGCCGGAGGTCCACTGGATCTAGGGAAGACAGGGCGTTTTTCAACTTGACTCCAGTTTCTGTGTTAGTGCTGCTTTCTGCTAATTCTAGATGGTTTCAGGGATCACCCAGGTCGTGCAGCCCAGGTTGGCCTCAGTGTGGCAGACGTTGGGAAAAGGTTGGGGCTGGAGGGAAGCAGATTGCTGACCTGCCAGTGTTTTGGGAGTGGAAAGTTCTTTCTCATCCCACGCTGGGTTTAAATCACAGCCATTTCAATGTGCGTGTGAGAAAGTCACCGAGCCAGTGCTCTCGTAGCCAGCGCGTGAGGTCGGGATGGAGTTGCCCTGTGATGATCACACACAACACGGGAGAGCTGTGACAGCAGGCGATGAGAGGCTGGGACCTCACACTGGGGAAGAGTCTGCCATCGAGGGGCCATCTCATCATAACAGAGCACCTCCTTTTACAAACAGAACAGAGCGAGCGCTCTCAACCTTCTCTGCTCTGCTTAATATTAGCATCCTCCCAGGCTCTCATCCAGGCTGCTCCATCCAGCTCTTCCAAGACAAATCTGCAGCTTAGGACTCAACCCTAGCCAGATGGATGCAAGTTATTCTGTGCCCTCGAGCCCTGGAGATGGGCATTAGTCCTGCTCCTCTTTATTTAGTAATATAGCTGTAGTTGGAGAGAATCCTGCTTGCTCCTGAGCGTGACAGGGACCAGAGTTTCATGCTGCTGTGTGCTGGGGAGTGCCCAGGCATGGGTGAGTGGGGCTGGGTTGAGTTGGCTTCTTTTGCTGCTTTCCTGCTTTTCCACTCTGATGTAGCCTCTTTTGCTGCTTTCCAACAAAAGTTTTGTTGCACCTTGCTCTTTACTGCAAAATATTCCCCTAAAAAAGAAGAATTTTTATACTTTGTGTTTTCCAAAAATTCCCAGCCAGCTCTCATTGCAGTGTGCACCAGGCAAGTGGGATAAGCATCCCAAATCCTTGCACATCTGCTTGTTTATATCTCATTGGTGAGACTTTCTCTCTGCTGCCTATTTCTGTTCGCTCTCCTCCATCACCTCTACAGAAATGTGTACAAAATCCCTCCTCAACTTGTCCTGTCCCAAATGCACCCCAGAGGAATTCTGTGTGGTGTGAGTGCAAGTAGGATCTAGAAAAATGAGAAGCGTGGGGTCACTGCCTCTTCTCCCTGCCCATCTCCCACCATCTGACTTGAATGCATTGACCTTCTCTGAGTTAGGTACCTGCTCCTCCTTCCTACTGCGCAGAAATGTCAAACTCTGTTTTTTCCTGCAGGAAGGACAATGCATAGCTGGTTCAAGAAAACACTGAAAGCAGTTCAGGGAAATTATCTAGAGATCTGGATCCTTAGAATCATAGAATGGTTAGGGTTGGAAGGGACATTTAAAGGTCATCTAGTCCAACCTCCCTGCAATGAGCAGGGACATCTTCAGCTAGACCACCAGGTTGCTCAGAGCCCCGTCCAACCTGACCTTGAATGTTTCCAGGGATGGGGCATCCTTCTTTGAAGTGAGCTAGCAGTTTTTTGAGGCATATCCATTTATGGCAGACATTGGTTGAAGATGTCCCATAAATGTAAAATGGCAAGTAGTTATAAAAAAAGAGGCCAAAGTACTGCCAGATAAGCAAGAGGGAAAAAATATCAGCATCAGCCAATTACAGACTCAGCTGGAGAACTGAAATGGCCATAACATAAATGTTTCTCATTTCACATTCATTTGTTCCAAACCTTTGCCCCTGAAAATTTAACAGAGAGCAGAAAAGGGATCCATGCCTTATGGGTGATGAAGGCATCTGGCTTCTGCGCAAGACATGGGATGAGAAAGAAAGTAACTGCATTCAAAAGAGAAGTTGGTGCATACTTTGCTGGTCTGAACGTTGTAGATAAACAACATATTTCTTTGTGTGCCTGTAACTTAAGGAGGGTTAGCTTCTTAACCGTGCAAGTTCCCTGGTAAGAAAGCTAATGGCAGGAGGGGACTTCTGGAAAGCAACCTGTAAATTACACTCGCAAAGTGCGTGATCAGAAACAAGGGCATCTCAACTAGCAATTGCTTGGCTGAATATGTGAAACAGGATCTGCTACAATACAAAACCCAATTTAAATTTAATTGCTGGTTCAGAATCACAGCCTCAATTTTATGGGCTGAAGCCCTGTCAGGGCTACAAACATTCAGGTATTTATGGAAAGATTTGTTCCAGTGTCATCTAATTAATTAATAATCTTGGGCATCTTTGCATGTCCAGCATTTGCAGTATAAGCTGGGGAAACTGAGGTTTAGCAAACCGAAACGGCACCTCTGCATACCCAGATGTTAAGGTGGGATACCTCGGGGTAGTGAGGGAAGGGACTCAAGTTATTTTGCTGGGATCTTGTCTTGCAAATGGTAAACCACAGTCTGAGGCAAAAGCCTGCAAGAGGAACTCAACCCTCTCCTGCAGCTCATCGAGGTGGGAGACTGAGTCCAGGCACTCCTTTCCTTCTTGTTTCTCTTCAGTATCAGAAGAGGTGCTACTAGCTCCGCATTAAGAGAGAGAGAAGGAAGAAACTGCCTTTGTTTCCTCCTTTTTTGTGCACATTTGGCTCTAGCACCTCAGCAGACCAGCCCTTGCCACTCACGTGACCTCATCGCATCTATTTTTCACATCTTTCCTTTGGTGCTTAGCCTGTGCTCACTTGCTCTCCGTAAAGTTTCATTTCCTCAATTCCCCTCCACAGGCTACGTGTCTGCAACAAAAATGTCAGGCCAAATGAAGAAAGGTAAGATCAGGAGGCGAGCCTGGCCTCAGCTGCTCCTGGGGGTCCTATTCTCGCCAGGGTTTTCAAGTTCTTCCGGCTCATTAAGCAAACCTGAGTGAGGGGGGCACGCAGCTACTTCTCTACCTGCTGTCACCAGGGTACGATCCTTCAAAAGAACACCTCCTCAAGGACACCACTGTCACTGCTGCTGAATTTAACTGAAAAAAAAATAAATCAGGTTGTAAGATGACACTAGGAACCATTTTTCCTTTCTTTCGCTCTTAGTAACAAGGAGCAGAGCAGACATCATCAATACTTTTTGACTGGATTTTGGAGAACCCTGTGCTATTTCCTACCAGCCTCCTGCCCCTTCGTTAAGGCACCCAGATGGTGAGAGGGAGAAGAGAGCAGGGTACCGCACCGGACACTGCTTGTGTGGTGCCTGGCCCTTTCCCACCCCAGTGCAATGACTGAAGATACCAGTTGCAGGTCTGGAGGACCTGCTTTCAGCAGCTGAGGAGCAAACCAGCCAGCCTGCAGCAGCCACCAAAGCACCCGTGGCAGAACCAGCGCTGGGTTTCTGTTGCATTGGGACACATTTGCAAGAGTAAAAAGATGTTTTCTTGTTTGAACGCCATTTGATTTGGATCCTCTGGCAAAGTATTTAATAAAGCGCCATGCAATTGCTGTTGCAGTGTAACCTTTGTAGTGTAACATTTTGCAGCTGGAGACATGCAAGTAAAAAGGTCAGAAACTAGTTGCAAAGAGAAACGTGCTGTTTCCCGAGATGTGAATAGCTGAACAGCAATGTACCAGCTGTGTCCGGACTGGCTGCTGCACCTCCTTCAGTCCCCAAGAAGCAAGGGACAAACTCAAACACAGAGCAATTAAAAGAATGGCCCCAGGTAGTTTCCTGAGCAGAGGAGAGAAGGACGCTTGGTTTTTCTATAGATTTGTGCCCTGTAACTGCCTGATTCTGGTGTCTGAGAGGGCATCAGACAAGAGCTTTTCCCAGCATCAGAGTTTTCCTATTCTGTCTTCTGCTCTCATTGTCTCCTAACACAGGTGGCCAAAACGGAGGAAGCACAACTGAGATCTCACATCTCTGTCTTTTAGACATTTCCACTACACCTGCAAACCTTTGCACCCCTTGCTCTTGTGCCCCATCAGGTCAGTTTGAAACGAGTCAACAAGTCCAAAAGTCATATGGGGAGTGAAGGAGTTTGTGAATGGTCATGTTTTGGTCACGTTTGTGAATACATGAACTCTTACTCTGCAGGAAAGTAGACAAAAAAATGCACCACCTTTTTGCCATGCGTGTCTTCAGGCACAAAATGATGGCACGGAAGGAAAACTTCCCCATCTTGCCCCCACTGGTGCTGCCATCTCCCATAGTCTCTCTGGCTGATACGATGGCTCCAGGGCAAGGTAGACAGAATCTGTGAGGTGATGGATGCTGCTATATCATAGAATCATGGAAATACGTTGTTTTGGTTGCTGCTACTACTTTCAGTTCTATCAAGGAGAGTTAAATCTCTGCTCTGCTGAAGGGAGATAATGATATATAGCTACTAGCTCTAACAGAAGATTACAGCTCATTAGAAATCCATGTTTTTACAGCCCAGAACAAAACCACATTCACTCCTCCTTCTATCTGCTTAGAGGTTTCGCTGTAGCACTGCTCTGTGTAGGGGAAACTCACAAATACCTCCTTTGAATACCTAAGGATCCATCTCCTTGGGAGTGGCTCCAAGCAGAAGATAAGGGTTTGCATTTTCTTTCTTATGACGGTATTTTCTTTCTTACGTTTGTATTTTCTCTAGCTTTTTCTAAACTGTTTGTGAGAATGTTTAAAACACGGGATAGCTGGCTACTCGAGGAACTAAGAGGGGAAATATATTATTTTGTTCAAATGAGAGGTATTGAAATATTTTACCCACTTTTTCTTGAGAACTGACATGTGGCAGTGGTTGGGATATGGGCAATGGGAACGTGAGAAGCCTGGACCCTGCCAGCAGCTGGCCTTGTCCCAAGCAAGTTGCTTTCCATGTCTGGTTGTCTTCTCGCCTCCTGGAGGAGATGGCGTAGGACACATGGGAGCAGTGAGATATGGAAAGGGTACGAGGTTCCTCACTCAGGACCTCACAGAGGGGCTGGGACATGCCCAGGAATCTCAAGTCTTTCTCACCTGCGAAGCTTGAGTTTCTACATCCAGAAAGGCAATGCTTTCTTCTGCAATGCAATGTACTATTAACCAGAAATATTCCGAACACAGGATAAGACAGAACTGGCCATTGCAGGTAGGTATGAGCAACTAACAGCTGGATTCACACGGGCATTGTAGACACCTAGATATGAGCTTGTGTTCCTGAACTCATTTTATAAACAGAAGAAACGTATATATAGGACATGACTAACTTTACCCTAATGTTGGGTATAATGGCTTTAAACTGGAAGAGGGAAGATTTAGATTAGCTATCAGGAAGAAATTCTTCCCGGTGAGGGTGGTGAGGCAGTGGTAGAGGTTGCCCAGAGAAGCTGTGGCTGCCCCATCCCTGGATGTGTTCAAGGGCAGGTTGGATAGGGCTTTGAGTAACCTGGTCTATTGGAAGGTGTCCCTGTCCGTGGCAGGGGGGGTTGGAACGAGATGGCCTTTAAGGTTGCTTCCAGCCAAACCATTCTGTGATTTTATGATTCTACGATAAAATAGACAAATCAAATCCAATTTTTAGAAATGGGATTAGTTCTGGATTAAGACACTGTCCTGGTTTGGCTAAAATAGGACTGT
>NW_009611086.1:0-2016 GCF_000690535.1 Cariama cristata | reverse complement strand
TCCCTGTCTTCCAGCTCAGGGGGCTGGGTACCTGGAGAACAACTGGTCTGACTATTAAAGACTGAGGCAAAGAAAGCATTAAGTACCTCAGCCTTTTCCTCATACTGTGTCACAATGTTTCCCCCCAACATCCATTAAAGGATGGAGATTCTCCTTAGTCCTCCTTTTGTTGCTAATGTATTTATAGAAACATTTTTTACTGTCTTTTTTGGCAGTAGCCAGATGAAGTTCTAGTTGGGCTTTGGCCCCTCTAATTTTCTCCCTACATAGCCTCACGACATCTTTGTAGTCCTTCTGAGATGCCTACTTCTTCTTCCAAAGGTCATAAACTTTCTTTTTTTTCCGGAGTTCCAGCCAAAGCTCTCTGTTCAGCCAGGCTGGTCTTCTTCCCCACTGGCTCCTCTTCCAGCACATGGGGAATGGCCTGCTCCTGCGCCTTTAAGATTTCCTTCTTAAAGAGTGTCCAGCCTTCCTGGGCCCCTTTCCCCTTCAGGACTGCATCCCAAGGGATTCTGTCAACCAGGCTCCTAAACAGGCAAAGTCTGCCCTCCAGAAGTCCAAGGCAGCAGTTCTGCTACCCCCCTCCTTACTTCTCTGAGAATAGAAAACTCTCATTTTGTGATCGCTATGCCCAAGATGGCCTCCAACCTTCATATCACCCACAAGTCCTTCTCTGTTCACAAACAGCAGGTCCAGCAGGTGCCTTCCCTAGTCATCTCCCTCACCACCTGTGTCAGGAATTTATATTCCACACACTCCAGGAACCTCCTGGACTATTTCTTCTCTTCTGTGTTGTATTTCCAGCAGACATCTGGTAAGTTGAAGTCCCCCACAAGAACAAGGTCTAACGACTGTGTGATTTCTGCCAGCTGCTTATAGAATGTTTTGTCTCCCTCTTCATCCTGGTTGGGTGGTCGATAACAGACTCCCATCAGGATATCTGCCTTGTTGGCCTTCCCCCTCATTCTTACCCATAAACACTCAATACTACCATCACCATCATTAAGCTCTAAACAGTCAAAACATTCCCTAAGATACAGGGCTACTCCACCACCTCTCCTTCCTTGCCTATTCTTTCTGAAGAGTTTATAGCCATCGATTGCAGCACTCCAGTTGTGCGAGTCATCCCACTATGTTTCCATGATGACAACTATATCATAGTTTTCCAGCTCCTCCTGTTTGTTGGCCACGCTGTCTGCACTGGTGTAGATGCACTGCAGTTGGGCTATTGATCCCGCCACCGTTTTTAGGGGAGAAGCCCTAATTCCTACGTGACCATTCTCAGGCCTTTCTGTTGTTTCTAACACATCAATAACCTTTGCATCTTTGCTGCTGCATGGAACTCCATCCCCTACCTCCACTGAGATGGCATACTGAAGGACCTCAATAGCACACTGTCCCTCAAATATTGACATGCCGACCTCAGGCTTATCTCTAGCAAGCCTGGTTATATTCCTTTCCCCCTTCAAATCTAGTTTAAAACTCTTTCAATGAGCCCTGCTAAGTCCTTTGCAAAGATCCTTTTCCCCTTTGAGACAGGTGTACGACTTCTGTCGCTAGCAGGCCTGGTGTTGTGTAGCTGACCCATGACCAAAAAAACCAAAATTCTGCTGGTGACACCAGGCTAGGTGCCAGGTATTGATCTGCTGGCTCTCCCTATTTCTTCTCTCATCGTTCCCTGCAACTGGAAGGATAGAGGAGGACACTACTTGTGCTCTGATTCCTTAACCAGTCATCCCAAGGTCCTGAAGTCTTTTGATTGCCCTCAGACTTCTTGTTGCAACTTCATCACTGCCTACCTGAAAAATCAATAATAGATAATAATGAGGACCATACCAGGGTAGGAAGCTTTCTCTTCACATCTTTAACCCGGGCCCAGGGAGGCAGCAGCAGAAGTGGATCTGAAGAAGTGGGTCCAGTCTGCATATTGGGCCTTCTGTTCCCTTCAGGAGGGAGTTTCCTATGACAATGGCCTGTCTTTTATTCATTATGGAAGCAGTTTTGATGCAGGGTGTA
>NW_009611085.1:18391-27319 GCF_000690535.1 Cariama cristata | reverse complement strand
GGTTGCCAGCCGGCGGTTGTGCCGAGGGGTGCCTGCTCCTTGGGGCCGGCGTCTGGGAGCGCCTGTCACAGAGCTAAACCCTGCACAGCTCGGCCAAAGTGTCTTAAATTCACGGCTTCTTGAAATTTCTGTTATGAAATCAGAAATAGGAAAAGGAGGGAAAATCATAAATAAGCTGATCTGAGTGCTTTTTGGTCAATGCTTGCTCATGTGATTGTCTATTCAAATTCCTGGTGCTTTTTTTGACCTCGTGAAGCAGGTCAAGAGTGGATATTTATTAACATTTAAAAAATGAAACCTGTAGCACAAGTGCTGCCCTAAACTGTAGGGGCAGAACTGGATGTCTAGGGTCAGGCTAAGGTGGAATTTTAATCTGATTCCAGGAAACAAACCTGATTAACCCATCGATTTACTTCCTTGCTGCTGTTTGGCATTCTCACAGTGAACATCTTTCCACCATAGAAAAAGACACCAACGGAGATGCTTTGTGGGTTTGGTGTTATCCGTCTGTAACAGCTGAACTGAGGAGTCTGTTGCTGCGAAAGTGCTGCCTTACAGATGAAAATAAATTGCTTCATACGTTTGTATTTGGCCAGTATAAAAGGTCATGGTTCTACATCACAACTGTGGAAGTTCAAGATTCTGCAGCCTTGAAAAAGGTAGGACTTTGCCAACTGTTTTTTCAGCAGAATGCAGGGAAGACTTCTGCAGAGCTTCCTCTGGCAGTTTAAGCAGTGTTTTCCCGTTATATGCTATGAGGAAGGGAAGGGATTCGAGGTTTTACGTGCTGACAGATGCAGCTCTTACCCAACTGTCTAACCAATCCATGCGTTTTGTTTTTCACCAAGACGTATATTGGATGGAATTGCAGAGGGATTGAGATACTTATTACCCAATTTAGAGTCTTTGTATGAAAATGTAAATGCTATTTCATGCCATTATTTCTAGTTACTTTGCATTTCAAGTTCAGTAATTTTTTTCTCTTTTTTTTTTTTTTTGATCAAAAAACTCTACAAAGGGTCTTTCATAGTGTCCAAAATTTTGTTTGTATAGAACTTGATGTTTGTGGTTTTTTTTTTCCCGAAAAGGTTGAGTTATGTAGGTACTTTCTTTTCTGCTGCATTGATAACTAGAAGACTGCAAATATGCTTGATTCTTCTATACTTTCCCTGTTATGAAGGTCATTAAATTGTCTGTTAAGTTTGTTAAATTTTCATATTTCATGCTATATTGTTAATGTGGTAATTTTGCATGCCCATAGCAGAATGTTGCTTGCCTTTCCTCACTCCAAGCTTACATCTCCTGTGAACCTTAATTAAAGGTGTTAAAAAAAAAACAACCAAACAAACAAACCAACGCACAAAAAAAAAAAGCGTCCCAGTGCTGTCTCTAGCAGTGGCAATGGGAGATGCTATTTAAGGAGGACACATGAGCCTGGTCATTGTCTGCAGACTTTTAGCCTCATACTGTCCCAGCCCACAATCGTATGATAAAGGAAGTTAGAGTATTTCTGGTTTTGGGCCTGCTGTCTGTGAATCTTTTTCCAGTCTCCTTCTAAATACGTGGATGCTGTCTGCCTCCACAGCCTCCTATGGCAACAAATTCTGGAAGTTTCCTACCTGTTGTGGGGAAGAAAAATGCCTTTTTCTCTTTTAAAGAGAGAGAAAGGAAAGCAACTCTTACAGAGTAGATTAAGCAAAAGATATGTATGTACTAGAGCTGACTCAATGGAAGTGAGTCACATCAGAAATCCGTTAACCAGGCCTTTTCTGCAGTTAGTAACTTGGATCTGCTGGTACTGCTCACTGTTGTTTTTTTTTTTTTTTGATTGAAACGCCTTGTCAGAGTATGCAGTAAGTTCAATAATGTGAAAAAGACTGTTCATAATAATCAAATAAGCGTATATTTTTGTGTGCATGTGTCTTACCCAGGTGACCCACTTCTCCATTGTTTTGATGGCCAAAGACTTCAACCCAGAGAAATACGCAGCCTTCACTAGGATATTGTGTAGGTCTGTATAAAAGCTGTTTTGAGGTACTCCTGTGTGCATGTTTAGATCTTGCTAAAGCAAAAGATTAGATTTCATTGTGATGTGTTTGCATTTGGTCTAACAATCTGCTGGAAATTTAGTCCTACAAACTGTGAATCAGATTTTTATAAAAATCCTTGATTTGAGCTTAGCTTAAGTTCATGCAATAAATGTTGGGTGAATGTCAGGTGACGAGTAGGTTTTAATGTGTCTTCTCCACACACGCGTCACCACCACCCACCCACACACTTATTTTCTCTGAGAACATATTTTTTAAAAGTATAAACATTTGGGAAGAGGTCAGTGCTGTGTAGTCAAAGGTCACCGTGTGTGGGGTGGACAACTTGCATCTGTAGTAGAGATGTTGCAGAGGGATGCTTCTTGCAGCTCCTCTGAACTAAGCACAGCATCCAGGGACGTTTTTGCTTTTCCTCTAGGAAAATGAGAGCCCTCTGCCTCTCGAGGTCTGTGGCTCTGTCTTCTCCCTTCTTCCAGCCAGACTGACATGTTCTCCTTCCCTTGTCCAACTTACTTTGCTCCATGTCCCCATTCTCATGATCTCCGTCTGCATCTTCCTTTGTTTTTCCTTCAGTTCCCAAATTAGTTGGGTCTCGGCTCTTGATACCAAGAGTATTCCCTGAGATTTTGCAGCTAATTGGATGCAATTGTGAGGTTATTGTATCACAGACTTGGGAATGCCATCAGGCTTACCTGTTCTGCAGGGTACTGAAAAACTGAGATTGTTCTTTTTCACTGATATATGAAATATTTCGATTCACTGTGGATCACGTGAATGCTGATTTATCAGCTAATACTTCTTTTCCAATCCAGGATGGATTCCTCTAAATATAATAATTGAGTTTCAAATGTGACGCAGCTTTGTACAATAGCTAATATGGAAAAACAGATAGTTGAGAGCTTCAGTGCTATTTCTGAACCTGTAAAATAGGTTATGGTGTCTCTTTGCTGTCTTGGAGACAGCTAAAAGTGCATGGGTTTTGGTGTGTGGTTGTTTTGTGGTTTTTTGATTTTTGATTTTAATTTTTTTTTAATGATTATCAAGGACGTATGTTTATATTTTTCTTTCATCATTTAACAAAGAGTAAAGAAGAAGGTCTAATGATACTTGGATACAAAATGAAAAACTAACTAGTCACATTGTCTGCATGTAATACAGTTTAGTGGTTTAATGGGTTTAGCGGACATGGTGGCATTGGGTATACGGTTGGACTTGATGATCTTTGAGGTCTCTTCCAACCATAATGATTCTATGATTCTATAATAACAGGAGTTACTGTAGTTGTTGCTTTTTCATCAAGCAGGTACCTTCCAAGTCTCCAAAGGATCCTTGGTCTGGACACCTGCTTACACCTTTGCGCTATGTTTCTATGTTGGTAAATATTGGTTCTTTCACAGAATCACAGAATTGGTTTGGTTGGAAGAGACCTCTGGGATCATCAAGTCCGACATTTGCCCCAACACCACCATGTCAACTAGACCATGGCACTAAGTGCCATGTCCAATCTTTTCTTAAACACCTCCAGGGATGGGGACTCCACCACCTTCCTGGGCAGCCCATTCCAATGCCTAACAACCCCTTCTGTGAAGAAATGCCTCCTCATGTCTAGCCTGAACCTCCCCTGGCACAGCTTGAGACTATGCCCTCTTGTCCTCTCACTGGTTGCCTGAGAGAAGAGGCTGACCCCCAGCTCGCTACAACCTCCTTTCATAAAATAGGAAACTCAAATAAAAATACAAGATTGTTTTTTATCCTAAAAAACAGACATGTTTTTGTGTGCATGTTGAAAAACTTCTAGTTTAGTACTTAAAACCTCAACCAGGTGTCCAAAATAAGAATTCTTGCCAATAATATTGTTTTTTGTGATACTGTGATTTTATTTTTTTTTAATATATCTGCTGGTACTGATTGCAGTCAAAATACTAGACACTACTCTTTTCACACAGAATCTACTTGAAGCATGGAAGTCCAGTTAAAATGATGGAGAGTTATATTGCAGTCCTTACAAAGGGGATCTGCCAAAGTGAAGAAAATGGATCTTTCCTCAGCAAGGATTTTGATGCTCGAAAGGCTTATCTTGCTGGTTCCATCAAAGGTAAATTAATACCAGAAGTCTCTATTCTAATTTTCTTTGTACAATATAAAATACAACTCAGTTTTCATGTGTGCTTCAAGTAAATAGTGTTACCAGTATTATCTGTGCTGTTACTATTAAGATTCTTCAAAAAACCAAATTATAATATCGGCATGGATATCCTCTATAAAATAATTTTCCCCTCTTTTCTAGATATAGTATCTCAGTTTGGAATGGAAACAGTTATCTTATATACAGCACTGATGTTAAAGAAGAGAATTGTAGTGTACCATCCTAGAATAGAAGCTATCCAGGAGTTTACCAGGTACTTTGTCAATACCTACCTCCACACCCACCCCCAGAAGTCCAACAAATTTTGAACCTTCATTGAGAGAAATGCCCATATTTTAGGTAAAAAAAAATCTTTCTTCATTGAAATCCTGCTAAATCCCTCTTAAGGCTTTAGCCATATGTTCATCAACTCAGAGAAATTTAACTGTAGAATGAGTGATGAACTCTGCATTGATAGTAAAAAACTCTGTAGTTCATGTATATGCATGCCAAATGAGACCTAGTCATACTAGTTCTTTCTTATGACATGCATTTCATACTGTGGAACTTTAATTAGTGTAAGTAATAATGTACTGTGTGTCAAGTACCAATCTAATTTCCCTAGGACTTTGCCTGCTTTAGTGTGGCATCGACAAGACTGGTCAATTCTTCATTCTTATGTGCACCTAAACGAGGAGGAAGTGGAAGCCTTAAAAGCCTGCACAGGTAGTGATAATTTATTAATCAAAAATATAAAGAAAATATAATTTCAGTTTCTGTTGCTGCAAGGTCTTGCAGCAGTGCTCTTTTGGGGGGGAAATGGTTACTTTGCTATTAATGCTGTTGTTCAAAGTTAAACAGCATCATTTTCTTTAGAAAAGGCAAACCTACTAAACAAGTACAGTAGAAGGTAACTAGTTAATCTGGTGTTTCTGGGTGGATCCACATCAGTCTATCCCTAATCACAGATGCAAAGCAGCTTTGAGACTTTTTTGATGTTGTGATCAGATGGGTTGAAAGTCTTAATGTTGTACAGGAGCAGCTCACTTTAGATAAGTTACCTTTTTCCCCCAACTTCTACACATAGCTAGTTACTGGATTTTTAGGATTTTTTTTTTTCTTTTTTTCCAGTTTCTAACTCTGAAGTTCCAAATTTTTATTCTGGCTGCTGCCAGTGAGGTCTCTGGCTCCTAATCACAGGTAGACTTTACCAGCTATGTAGGAATTTGATCTGTGTGACACATTGCTGTGTACGTGTAGTACTCAGTGCATAATCCAGGAAGAGGCCCTTGGTTTATGCAAAGGTTGGTGTGACACATAGTGTGGCAATTAGGAGGCTTCTCTATACAGAATAGTGAGCAAGAAGACTACTCGTCTTCAATATTTCTACTGCATTACCAACAGTGCTTGTTTCAGCTCCCTAAACATCTTCCACAGGGAAAAGCTGCTCTAAGTTTGCTCACCTGGCATGCTATAAATAAGAAAATTCGCTGGTTTTACTCCTGTGTTCCAATCTAATACTGACTTAGTGACAGGGGCTCCAGAGTGGAGATTCTTTTAAAGAGGAAGTTCAGCGGCTTTTTCACTTGCAAATGTGTAATTTTAGTAGCAAGGTAGGAAGAGAATTTAAAATTTCGAATTAATAGCCTTTTTATATTGCATGTAGTGTTAGTGGTTCATCCATGTTCGAAGCAATTTTAGAAGTTGATTTTTAAGCTCCTCGGAAGTGAAGCATTCTGCTGGACGTGCTTGTTAAAGGACTGATAATATCAAGAGAGCAACCTCCCGGGTACAATGAGTATTGCGTCAAATACTCTTAGAACAGACTTTAGGACTGTGATTTTCTGCAATATATTGGATTTGGTTTTGTTTATGAAGACCCTAATCTTGCCAAAATTCTGCTCTCTAGGCTACATTGCTGGATTTACAGATTCTGAAGTGAACAGTAGACCAGACCTCTACGATGTATATGTGAATTTGGCAGATAGTGAGATCACTATTTCCCCTGTAGTAAAAGGTTGGTTGCTTTTTACGTTTTGAATTTAGAGACTGTTTATTCCACATTTGATAGTATTTAGGTCAAGCAGTCTTGATCCTTTTTCCATCCAGGTTCTGAAAAGTCAATATGTAAGCTTCTGTCTTTCAGTTCTATTGAGACCCTGGAAGATTGCTGAAAGTTGGAATTTGGAAAGACATGCTTTGTCTTCCAACAAATGTACAATTGAGATTTCAAAACATCCATGTTAGACAATTACATGGAAGAGTCATTCAGCTGAATGTAGAGGTATCACGAGTCTTTAGAAACACATTGCACTAAATACGTGGAGACTGGGGACTATTTGAAAGGAAAGCTTGTATCTTGCTTGTCATCTTGCTGCTCCTTGTCATTTGATTAGGGCCACTTTAGAGGTAGACGATTTGCCTGTGCTGGCATGGCCGTTGATATGTCAAGTTACTGCCTTACCTGTAGATTTCAAATGGCAGTCATGAAAAGAACTCCTTGTTTTGGCTTGTTATTCATACGCGTTTCTAAATATCACAGAAATGGTCATTTTACATGAATGCGTGTCTTTTTTTTTTTTTCCTTACTCAGATGCAATGACAATGGGAAAACTTCACAAAGAAATTGGACAACTAATTGTTCAATCTGCAGAAGATCCAGATAAATCGGACAGCCAAGTCATTAAGGTTAGCATTTTATTTTTAAGTCTAATTAAATTACTCTTACTGCTAAATCTTGGCAGAAGACAGGGTCTAGGAGGAAGATTGTCCCTGAGAATCGGTCAATCTCCTACCCTCTGCCCTTTTACAAATGGCATTTTTATTTTTCATACAGGTTTTTAAGGATGACATACATGGTTTATATTATTTCTTGGTTAACCACATTGCTGAGGAAACTTCAGAAATTTGATTGATTATAAGACACTCAGTAATTTTAGTTTCCCAGTTTTATTCTACAAAGCATGTATTTTGCTTAATACCTTGTCACTAATATTGTCAATACCTTTGAAAAAGTCCTCCTGAGATATGGCTTCTCAGCTATAAAGCCTGATTCTTATAATGATGAGTTGTTTTTGGTTTTTTTTCCACTTCCTCCTCTATCTAACAGATTATTAGACGTACCACAACTGAGCAACTTAGTCCAAAGAGCTCAGTTAGGCCAGCGAGAGGAGCCTGTGGAGTGACTGTGCTCCCGTTATTCAACATAGCACAAGAACAGACTGAAGAGCTGTTGCAAGTTTGCCTTAAAATAAATGGGGTCTTTATTTAAAATTAACTATTTATTTATCACTATTTTCTTTTTGGTTTGTATTGATGTTTTGGGTTTTTTTTTAGTAAGTGTATATTAAAACATAATACTGTATTCACGGTTGCTTGTTTTTCTGTTCTTCAAGGATATTTCTCTGAAGACAAAAGAAATCTTAGCTACTTTAGCCTCACTTACTGAAGTTTCTGATGGCAATGAAAAACCAACCCTTAACTCTGAGGCCCTGAGACAAAAGCGATTTCCACCAGCTACAGAAAACTTTCTTTTTCATTTAGCAGCTGCTGAACAAATGCTCAGAATCTGATTTTGATGCACTGCGGTGTTATGGACCAGTTAAAAAATACTGTATTTGCCATACAGATAGGTATACCTGATATTTTTATATGGAAAAATTAAAGGTATAAGAATGAATGTCATATTTGCCGTGATAGAATGCAGAGTATTGGAGCTTGACTGGGAACATATGGAGGCATATTTGGGAACATTCCTGGTGTCATTATCTTTCCCCAACTGTAACTTTGTATATATGGCTCCTGTATTTTGTATAACAACATGAGTAGCATGGGCCTGTGTGTCCAGGCTATGCCAGATGTTATTATAGTGGCCATTTGTCCTGCAGGTTCCAGATGTCAGACAGCTCTGTTCTTGCTCTGAACTCTCTTCCTGGGGTCTGGAACACAGGCTGCAGCACACGGGCTGTAAAACCAGCACAGTTTGGATGTGCTAGTATCTGTGCAGGGATAGATGGAATGTGCAGTTGGTCTGAGTGCTTGTTCTGGGCTTCAAGGGATGTCAGATACTGCTCTTGCTCTGGACTGCCTGATACCTGGAAATCCCAAATAAATGGACAAGTTCTCTTCTTTCTGCTTGAAAGTGTCTAGCTGTAAAAAAAGGACACCTGGGAAAATCTGACGTGGTAGCTTTAGTATATAAAGGAAGAGGTATTTTAAAGCTCAAGCAGGAGTTGAGCACCTCTTTTGGACTCTTGCCTTAGAGGTTTTCCCCCCTTTCACTCTGTCCCATGCCTCTGATGGAGGGGAAAAAGAGGACAGGATTACTGTATTTAAAATGGGGCTTCCTGGGGTGGGGGTCACAGACAAGTGCTGCTTTGCAGCTGGAGGCATTTAAGAAGTTACTAAGTTTCTCAGCTGAGAAGATATCTGGCCATTCATTCCTGATCTGTTTGACAGAAAAATCAGATGAGTTAAAGCCTAACAGACTAGAAAGGTTCAAATGGGCAGGTACCAGAGGTAGAGCATCAACCTCTTAAACTGCTTGAGCTGTAACGTGGGTACTATCTGATGGTGCTCTGTGTAGACTAAATCTAGATGGAAACTTTTGAAGTAATAGTGAAAACTGGGAAGTAGTTTAGAGAAAATTAAAATTTGCCGACTTGTTTGGTTGCATAGCCATAACTCAAGAGATTTTTATTTTTTTTTCATTGAGCAGCCTGAAACTAACTGCTTTATAATCTTCTGAGAAGAATT
>NW_009611085.1:0-18366 GCF_000690535.1 Cariama cristata | reverse complement strand
GGGAAATACTCTGAGCCAAACAATCTCTCTTTCTTCAGAAATGTCCACAACAAATCAGTCAATTCTGCAGTAGCACTTTGTTATAAGAAAAAATAACCTTTTTCCTGGCCTTTGTACAGATAGGCTGTAGCATGTGGTTTTACATAGAGATTTTATACTTACGATTAAAACTTTAGTAATCAATATTTATATTGTTAAATAGTCGGATGTTTGCTATTCTGAAACTGGTAGAGCTCATCAGTAACTATGTGCAAGCAATACTGGTTTGAAAAAGGGTTGTCCTTTTGCTATGTCGCATACATTAAGGAAATCTATTTTGGAATGTGGATAAGGAATGTGGCATCTATGTATAAGATGGCTAGTTATTACAGTCAGTAAATGAAAGTGCTTCAGAATAATCCCCTATTTTCAGGGGTGTATTACTCTGCAGTTTAAATTCTGAACACAGAAGAGTGTGCTTTTTTTTTTTAACTTTTGAGAAAAATACTGCAATTGCCTTCATTTACCTGTAAGTGCTCTGCAGCTTTTTTCCCCCCACTTGCCCATTAATGGTTTTTTTTGGTGGTTCTGTAGTATTGCTGCTTCTGTTTGGGGACTTCTACAACAGCTGGAGTAGCAGAACTGCGAAATTATGCTGAAAATTCCATTCAGGGACCACTTTAAAGTTCACTGAAATGGAAGTCTTTCACCAAGAAAAACCTGAATATGCTTTCAGTCAGCTGTCTTAACACCATATTGTAACTGAAGAAATTCACATAGTTTCTTGTTAACAAAAAGCCTTAACAGTATATCATTAAGGTAGTATGGGTGTTAGACAACCACAAAAAGCAGAGCAGCTCAGTTCGAAATGAAATATTGAATGCTTACTTTACTTTGTTTTGGAAATGTTTAATTTGAAAATCTTGGTGTTGTGTTAGATCTTGTATTCTGTTGTTTGTGCGAAACAAATGAAATACAATTTTGCACTTAAAGAACTGGACTTGTAGCATGCTTATTATGCCGATTAAAAAAAAATCCTGAACAGTCTACCCTTTAATTTATGTAAATTTATTCTTGAATAGTTGTGACCACTGAGTCACAGGCCTTAGCTCTTAGTTTTGCACTACTGAGATTAAGCTACAGCTTGATGTTTAGGTCGGCAGTGTACTACTACATGTTCAAACGGTTTTGTCATCTGTGCTGATTTTTTTTGTCGGTACTGTGAAAGAAGTATTGGCCTCCCTCAGCTTCAGTACTTTCAAAGGATGTCCTAACGTGCTAGTATTTTCTTAATGACTTTTGACACTATTTCCTCTCAAAAAGGTTTAGAATAAAACAGAAAAATCTGGAAGGTCAGGACAGGGAAAGATTTCTGCTTATTTCTCACTTCCCTTTCCCCAGGATGCATACAAGCAGACTGTGTGTGCAGTTGCTGGCTTTGCAGAGTCAGATGACATCCTTTCTTCCTCCTAGGAGTAAAGACAGTGTAAAATGAAATTGTCGTTCCTACCTTGTCATCTTACTGCCTTTTTGTTCTGGGGTAAATACGAAATAGTCAACGATGGTTCCTGTTGACCTCAGAGACGTGCCTCCAAAAGGGATGCAGCACATAGAAGAATTGAAAGCTGAATTCAAATGAAAATTGTAATGCTGCTCCTTCCTCAACTGAGGCAAAAGGTACTCCCTGAGCACTCTGCCTTGCTCGCTGCCCTCGTCAACCAGGTAGTGTGCCAGCTGTAGCATAATGTCTGCACTACACTTGCAGAAATTGGAGAGTAGATAGTGAAGAGAGCAAAGGCTTGCAAAGGGGAGCAGGACAAACAGTCAATCCCTTCAGTTGTGATTTTGCTGAGTAAACTGGGCTAGTCCCTTAAGGCTAAGTCTATGTTGGTTTTTAATGCTGTCATCCCTGGGGTTTTAGTCCCTGGCATGAGCTGGCCTGCCTTGTTGCCCCTGCAGGCAAGAGCGTGTGGGAATGTTCTGACTGAGAGCAGTAGAATGCTGCATAACCTAGAAAAAATTGACACGGGACATCTGACAGCATCCATCTTAAATCTACTGGCTGCTTTGGCTTTCAACCTCTGACTGCTACCGAAAGGGCTAACGAGGATTTGTTAATAGTATGTTGTGAGATGTCATGTGAAGCAGCTAAATTTCTAGATAAAAAGACAAGCCGTGAAGCTCAGTGTGGGAAGTTCACAGCTGCCTTGTACTGCCTTACACCCTTCCCCAGGCAGCTGTCTGGCTGGAGTCTGAGTCCGAGGGATCTTTGGTCAGGTGAGGTCATTCCTTGTAGCTGCCAAATGATGCGAGGCTCAGGAGGAGACTCCAAAGACTGGGCAACAGCTCCTTCCTGAGCAAGGCCGTGCAGCTCGTGGGGTGCTGTTCTCTGTCTGATGGGGAAGGAGCCTCAGTGCAGGACTCGCTCCCCGCCTGCATCCTTCCTTCCTTCCTCCGCCCCTATGGTCCGAGGGGAAAAAATAGCACGGCTGTGTTACAGGTTTGGGGCAACACAGGGACACAGGCTCCAGCTGGGAAAATGCTTTGATCTCAGTATTTCCTAACATGGGAGTGGCTGATTTCATTTTTTTCACTGCTACATTAAAGGGACATGGAAGTGTCATTGTATATTCTTAAATTTCAAGATGACAAGCTAGGTGGGGAACTGCTACCATATTGTGCTGTACTGAGACGTAGGTTTCCCTTCCCTTGAAGCTGAAAGCTTCCGTCTATTGTAGTTTACCACAGCTTAAACTGGTTCCACCAGTAATGCACTGTCACTTAACACACCAGCCGGTGCTAAAGGCAGGAGACAGACCTGCCTTGGGCTGGGATGTTGTTAGTCTATCCCAAGTTACACAGGGGAAGGTTTTCCTGGAGGTGCTGATTCTCCTTCCAGGTCCTTGACGTGAGGCTTTTCTGCTTGTCCCGGTCTTACTCCCCTCACTTAGACCTCTGGTTTACCAGGCATCTGGTCCTGGCAGCTCTAGTCTCGTAATGACTTTATTTTAAGACCAAGGATGTCAGAGCCTTTTTAGCGATGTATTTTCCCTGCCCTGATTTGGGAAGCAGGTGAATCACCCAGGCTGACAATTTAAATGGTAGGTGCCTGCCCTCCTCTTCTGGAAAATTCTGTTCAGAGCAATAGAAACATTTCTGAGAATGGGAGAAAGGAAAGAGGCATTTAATAACCCAGAGGGAGCTGTGTTTTGTATGGCAAACTTCAACTCGAGTATTCAGTAAAAAGCTGGTAGAGTTTGATAATGGGCAGCTGTAAAAACAGACACGATTACCAGACCTATTCCAGAAGCCTTCCTCACAGCGTTGTAATGACATCAATTTGCTTAAAACATCCAAGTGTGGTGCCAGAGAATTTATAGCTTGTCTAGTTACCATGACAATTCAAAGTTCACAAATATGTTATCTTCAATTTGTTGGCTTTGCTCTACTGTTGGGGTTTTTTTGTTTTGTTTTTTCTTGCTCCCACTGTGGTTCATGTAACTAGCATTTATTTTAGCCATTCTTAAAGTATGTTTAAAAAGAGTAGGGAGAGGTGTGGGTCTTCATTGTAGTGCAATTAATGTTTACTGAGAGTGGAATTAGACCCCATCTGAGTTTGCCTTTGGTATGTTATTGAAATAGGATTCATAGAGAAACAGGGTTTTAGAGAATTTAACTGTAGGACATTAACTGTGCCACCGTTATTAAAGATTTGGAAGGAGACAAAACGTTTCATTGAGAGAGGCAGGCTGAGACTGTATTTGTTCCGCCTGCCCCTGTGGTATGGAAGCTAAAAAGAGCAGGGCAAGCCCCCTCCCGTGTCCTCCCAGCTCCCCAGAGCTGAGGCTGATGTGATCTTTTCTTCTTGCGTCTCCTTTTGACTGCCATTGGAGATGACATTTGGCTGGGCAGACCTTTGGTCTGACACAGTACAATTGCTTTTATTGTTGATCCTGATGGGATTTTACTATGTAGTTAAGAACATGACCCACAAAGGTAAGGCTAAGTGATCCTGTTGAGTTCAGTAGGTGGAAATGATCATTTACCTTTAAAAAGTCACTACAGTCCTCCAGCAGAGTGGTGCAAACTCTTTGTCACTATTAGATTTGGCAGCTTACAGACAGCATCCATACTGTCTTCCTAGAACAGCCTTACAGCATCCTCCCCTCAAGTTACAGCTCCTTAGGCTGTGCTGCTACTTCCCTATCCCCTTTCCTTGTCTGACCCTTCCCTGCAGTAAATTGTTAGAGGAAGGCTCAAAAAAGGCAGAACTCAAACAAGAAACTAAACTCACCCCCCTACTTCCTGCTTTTGTTCAGTGCCAAAAGTGCAGCAGGAACTGTTTTCCTGCTATTTTGCCTTACTTTGCTCTGTGCTGCTGTCTTCCTGCAGGGATGGAGCGGCTTGGGAAACCATTGGTTCCCTCACACCGTGAAAAGAAATCTCATCCTCCAGCAGTAAGAGAGCAGTGACCTGTATATCGTGCTCTATGGAAGTTAAATTACGGCAGACTTTGGAGGCTGTACTTGTAAAATTATTTCTGTGAAAGTTGTTATTACATTATTTAGTGCATATTTATTCTTGTGACACACAGCCTTAGCAGCACCTCACGTAACACCTTCAGTGACCTTAGAGCCCTCTCTCCTATGACCCCTGCCTATCGTTATCACAACCACAGGGGCTCCTACCACACTTGTGGAGCTTCTTTCTACCTTGTTCGCCCAGGAGAAGGTCTGATCTTCATTTTGCAGCAGGTCAGCAAACCATGTAAAAGCAACTGTACTGGGCCAGACCAAGGATGTATTTGGCCAAATGTCATATGCCAGCAGCCACCAAAAGCAGGCACAAGAGGAGAGCGACAGCAGGCAGAGAAGCTGTTCATCCCTTCCACTCTCCAGTAGCACGGAGCTTAGGAACTTCTTTGGCTGGTGTAGTTTCCATGAATTCAATCTCCTTCGATGGATTCCCTTTGATGGAAACGCCCAGTCTCCTCTTAAATTCATGTCAGCTTTTAGTATCTGTAATGCTCTTTGGTAAGAACTTCAGAGTTCAACTACATGTTGAGCTATCTGCCAATACCTCTAATTCCACTCCTAGTGTTAGCAGTCAGCTCGCAGCCCAGATGTGAAGCTGGATTATCCCCCTCTGCCAAGCTCATGACTTTTCACTTCTCCATTTGGTATTTCACCTGTTTTTACATCTGGTATTGTAAGCTCTTTCTGCAGCTCTTCACAGACAGCCCTGGTCCCCTGAATAATTTCATAAGATCAGCAAAATTTATCACCACGCTGCTCAACAGGCTAACCCTTGTGCCACATCTCAAATGACAGCTTTTTAGATGGATAAACACCAGCAACCTGCAAAAGTGGGGATTTCTCATTGTCCACCACAAGGTAAGAAAGCCACAGGATTTCCCAGTGGCTTCAGTGTTAAAAAAAAACCATCAAGTTCTAAAGCTCAAGGGGTGTCAGGCCTCACAACTCCTTCAAGGATGTTGAGAAAGCCACGAATCACTTTGTAGCCCAGTTTGACATCCATTTCCTGAACATTTCTTAAAACAACTAAATTTATCCAATATTATATTGTCGTCAGGGTTGCTTTGTCTAATATCACTTTAATGGCTACCTCACTCATGTCTCATCCTTGAAATGAGTGTTACTAAATACAATGAAGCACACTAAGTAAGTATTCTGAGAAGAACCAGCTTGACTTTACCCAAAGGACTACTGATGTTAATGCCTTTACCAGCTGTGTTCCTGGAAAGCAGCACGTCAAAAGCTGCAGCAGCAGCAGCACAAACTTTTGTTATTTAGAAGTCTTTTAATTACAAAATCAATCACACAGGGAAGCATACAGAACACAGTTTGTGACAAATGCTGTGTTACGGTGCTTTCTAGTAGAAATATCATTTACAGCATTAAGTTATGTGTATGTATCTGCTTGTGGGCTGGGGCTTGCAAAATCATTTTGCAAAGTCTGCCCCTTTATAGAGCACACCGTCGTACACCAAACCTGGTACGTAGGTCACCAGAAATTCACAATTCGATCAGTCACATATACCAATTGAATTTGTTGATGCATTCAGAATTCCCCTCCATTGGAGCACACGTTTATATATTAAAGCCAATCTCTAAATTCCCCTGTTGTAGAATAACTTCGCTTCTTCTGTAGATGACAGAATTTCTGGTTCAAGGTCTGCTCGCTTTATCTGCAATGTATAGGAAAAGGGAATCAACACCACCATATCCTGGTAAGTATATGTTAAGTTCTCTTTACTGCATTGCACTTTGCACAAATTGAAATACTGTATTCAGAAGCATAACTGTATGGGATTTGGAGTTCTTTGTTTATTTGGGGGTTTGAGGGATTTTTTTTTTTGTTTGGGGCTTATTTTTGCTTCTCTGACATTTTTTACGTGTGCACACACAAAGGAAGAAATATGTTTTATTTAAAATTAGAGGTAATCCCGAGATCGAAACAGAGCACTAGTGATGTTATCTCCATTCACTACAGAATCATAGAATCATTTAGGTTGGAAAGGACCTTTAAGATCATCAAGTCCAATCATAAATATATTTGGGTGACTCACCCAGGAGAACTTCTGCTGTGGGCTAAGCAACTGGGAAGCTCAAAGGGAACCAACCAGCCATACTCTCAGCACAAAATTTCTCTCAGGTCCCCTCATATATGTTCAGTTTACCCTTACTGCTATGACAGATTAAGAAATCTAAAAAAAGAGATTACGATACCAGAAAATTTAGGCAAGTAAAAGAAACCACTAAAAAGCGCAGCAAAAGCGCAGTCTGTGATTTTCTGAGGACATTCACACAGTACTCATAAGGGAGAGGAGATAAATGCAGAAAGGAACCCCGGGCTCCTCTCTCACTTGGCCTTCTCCAAATCCCAAGATTCAAGGGCTACATCCTCCATTTAAAACCTGCCAAGAAGGTGTACTTTCCCATGGAAGAGTTTACACTTCACACTTCAGTAAGGCAGGGTGAAGAGATGTTGCATGTGAGTTGGTTTGACCCTCCCATGAGCTCGTGCTGACTTTGTAAGAAAGAAAAAATTCTCATCTGCATCCTTCCTATCTCCAGCAGGACTGAAAAGAGTTCTAGAAGAGCCTTGGTTTTGATCTTTAAGACAGCTCTCCTGACCTTACTTCCTGCAGACTGTTGTGAAAATCTGATAAATCTACATTGAAAAGTGTAAATATAAATAACACACAATGCAACTTAGACCTAGAAAATCTTCGAAGCCTCTGCCTAGTACATGAGCCTTCACAAGCAGCCTTTCCGCTGCTTCATTTCAGATGCGCAACCACATTAATCCTATTGATTTTTTCCTATGTGGCTTTAAAACTGCTGGTCATAGTTCTGGAATGACTACTTAATAGATCAATAACCCTAAATCAATTCCTGTGAAAGGACTTACCTCCCCACACTGCGGGAACAGGCTAAGTGAGACTGGTAGCATCCCCGTGAGTATGGACGTAATCAGAAGCATTCTCACTGAAGCCAAAGCACGTGGAGTTTTTGCAAATTTTGCTCTGTCCAAGACATTGGAAATATAAGTAAGTATGTCAGTTTGGGCTTGAAAAATAATCTGACAGTGAGACAAAGAGCATTAGCTACTATTTTAGTGGTTGAAATTGCACTGATGTTAGTAATAACCTAGACTTACAGATCCTAAAGATGTTTCTTTAATTCCTATGTTCTTACTCCTAACTTCCTGTTCTTTCCCTTTGTTTTGTATTTAGCTGCAGCATTTTCCAGGCCCAGATTGTCAATACAAGATTAAGAAAATAAGCAGCAAGATCAAAATGAGAAGAGAAGGAGCATTAGTGCTTTAAAGTGTGTCAGTCGTTTGACTAAGATTTTTCTTGCATTACCTTCTTTCCTTTCAGATTCACTTCCTCATGGCAGTCCTACTTTGCCTTGTGTAAAATTTATTACTCAATATATTTTAAAGATTTTATCTTACATCTGCATTTATGTCTTCTGATAACAGGAGTCCCTTAAGCTAACAAAGGGGGGTAGGGAGTTGATTTAGGCAATACCAAATTACCTGTATTATTTACATGACATAGATGATCCCTACCAAAAGCTCAGGGCAGGCTAGGAATTCTCTGGTAAAGCATATAATGGATTCTTCTTATCATGTAGGGTTTCTAAATGTTGCAAAAGCACTAAAATGTTTTACAATATATGGAAAGCTATTTGGAAGTTAGGATCCAGTTTTAGTTGCAATTCAAGTACCATATTGTCTCTTCAGAAATAACAAATCTAAGCTAAGTGCTGTGAACAGCCTCGACACCAGACGCTGGGACTCAAATCAGTTAGGGAACCTAGGTGTTGGAAAACACAAACCTGTTTCCTGCATGGGAGAAAAAAAGAGAGGAAACCCTACACAATCTTCTGCAGACCCTCAAAGCATGGGTATGGACATAACCAGATTCATTTATGTATCTAAATGAATCACAGTAACTGAACAGAAACTTCCCAGATAATCACTTCTACCAAGGTAAGTAATACCGCAAACCCAAGAAAAAAATTGGCAAGTGGTAACAGCCAAACTGAAAACCAGAACAGGCACTGACCAGGCACCCCCAGCCCTTTTGCAGTACCTCCTACCTTCCCACAAAGTACGTAAGCACAGCTGGCAGGAAGAATGTCGTCCCAAACAAGGCTGCTCTTGACAATGCTGTTTCTTTAACGGCCTCCAGGGAGAGAGAAAAATAAATGTTGTTAAAGCAGTGCTCTGTGCAGCTTCAAATACTGCATGCTTCCGTGAGTGCTTTTTTGTCTGGAGTTTCAAGCAACAGATTAATGAGGGATAAAAACATTTGTTAGAGGAATTCTTGCTTAAATGGAAACTAAACTCCTACAAGCAGCAAATATTCCATTTGTGATTAAGAAATGCCTTAAAAGGGGGGTGATACTACTGATGCCATATCAAGTTTTCCTACCACAATAATCATTTTGCTGAGAGTTGCTTTTTTAAAGTAGTGCTGAACTTCTTCCAAATGGTTATAACTTCTGGGCATCCTAACTGCCCTATGTCAAATTTGAAGTTCTCTCTCCAGCTGTCCACCAGTCTTTATGCTCATCTAGCTGTTTCCTCTGCTCTTGACAGCAGCATAGAAAGGGAGGGTCACTGATCGCACATAAAATATGACTCCTTGCTCTAGTTCCTGTGCCAGGCTCTACAGTGGATGTTGATGAGCAAAGCAAGGAGCAAATACAGAGTCAGCAACTGGAGCCCAAGGACAAAATGCAGTAGCACACTGTAGATCAGGTCATTACCGTTTGGGAGGCACAGCCTTTAAATAATATTCCCACTACAGAAGGCGCATGTGATATGTACAATATGGGGCTTTTCTCTGAGATGTCCCATCAGAAGAAGGTCCAAGAATCTTGCCTCCTCCTGAGGTGACCAGGGAAAGCAGAAATGCCTGTGCCAGTGTGTCTGTTGCTCAACTCTGGCACTCAGTATCTTGGTCTGGGGAGGCTGCCAACCCTTGAAGACACAAGGGTTGTGGAACCTGGTTCCAGAGACCTAGTCCAAGCCTACCCAAAGATTCGGCACCTGATCTGGGATTCCTCATTTCAATATATCCAACTCTATCTGCTCTCAGCAGCACCATCAGCTCTTAGCAGGGATAGAAAGGCAAATCAAGAGAGGCCTCCACCCCCTCGCCTACCTTCTCACCAGCCTTCTGTGACACTCCTACAACCTTGCCATTCCTGTCCATCACTTCAATTCCATTCTCAAATTCTGGGCTTCTCACCACTGCCACAGTAAATGCACTCATCAAACCTGCAGAGTTAAAAGAGGATTTTTCTTTAAAAGATCCCAAAGGACTATCTCAATAGTAACATTCATAATTACATGCATTTTACATTTCCAGTTCAACAGTTCACAGCTGAATAACCTGGCAGCTTAAGAAAAGACTGCTTCACAAAAATCTGCTTGGGATACTTGGGATCTTAATTTTTTGTTTCAGAAGCTTGAGCGAGATTTTAAAGCCCCAGTCCTAAAAGATGCTTTATCATTATGGATTCAGAGCTTTCAATCACTGTCATCCAGCTCAAACCAAGAGTACTTTGTTCTTAAGAGAAAGGGGAGGGGTTTGTGTTGTGGATAGGTTTTGTACTGGTCAGTGCAATATCCAGCACAGAAAAGACAACCCTGGAGGAAATGCACTTGAAATAAAGGCTGCGTCGCTCATTTGAAAGGGAGGGTGCCAGGGGAACGCTGGCTCTAATATGTTCCATTATGGCACTTCTCTGCCCAGCTGGGTGTCTCAGTCACAAGTGGCAAGGCTTCAGCTGGATCCTAGATGAGGATGATTCAGTCTCCTCCAGATCCAGCTTTACAAGGTATCTGCAAACATCCACCCACAGTCAGTCACTGAAAACACACGTCTAAACCACTGGCACTTACAAAGGCCATATCAAATGGGAGTTAGACATCTAGGTGGTTTTCTCCTTTCTCTTTTCTAGACCAAAGTCTAGGCATAACAGGGCATAGCCTGGCAAACTGGCCTTGTTTGAAATAGTAGATTTTTCTGTTTATTAGTTTTTGGCAGGGCTGTTCAATAAAGACATCAGTGTAACAAATGGCATTTTTCAAATGCTGGACTAATAGTAATCAAGTACCCTCAGGTTTCTCTCTACATTTAAGAAAATGGAAGCACATTTTAACACCTGCTCCAAGGGAAACAAGACAGAAAGCTCCTATGCAGATCCTTGGAAAGATTTGGGTAGCCACCTCACATACCTTGGAACAGAAGAGATGACATTTGTTTTAATGTTTCCCCCTAGGAAAGGCCAAAAATTTCTCTAATGGCAAGAGAAAAACAGTTAATGACAGCAAACAGTTAAACTTGTCCTGGCGCAACTTCACCATGTCAGTAGAGCTGTTCCAGTAATGAACTGCAAGGTTATTGCAAGGTTAATAACATTCTGTTGTAAAAACTCTCACTTTATACACTGTCAGCAGTTAGGTAGCCAGCAACAGCCCCAGCCTGAGTAAGGAACTACGCCAGTGCACACCTAGAGCTGTGTTGCACTCTGGTGTCATAGTCGTGCCAGGTCGTGCCAGTTTGAGTGCTACTGCCCTCGTGATCCCTCTTGGCACTCCTGATGGTTTCAGCTATGATGTCCACGCCAAAGAAAAATGCCAACTGCATCCCTGGATATCTTTGGAGAAGTAGTTGCATGTCATGCATACAAAGGTCAGCAGAGTGCTCTGAAGCTCTAAAACTAAAAAGCAGCAAGAATCAAACAGAGGTCAGCTACACTGATTAGTGAGCATTAACTCTCACACAGAAAGGACAGCACCCAGCAAAGGCAGTCAGAGAAGAAGGCTAGGAAACAATAAGATGACATCTGTGCAAGGGCAAGAAAATTCTATAGTGAGATGAGGGCAGCAAGTGGCTCTCAGACCAGCTGCATGATGTGCAGTTTCTTTATACTCACCAAGAATAGGAACAGGCAGAAGCTGTTTGATGACTAGTTGTGCTAACGAACTCTTCAACGTGTAACGATTCATGAAGATAAGAGGAAGAGCCTAAGGCATTGGGAGGAAACAGGCACCTTCTATTAAAAAAGATGTGCAGCATTTCAGTATGTGCAACAAGTTAGGAAAACAAATCTGTGACTTAGTACATAGTTACTATCTATAAAAATAAATAAACGCCTAGGTTTAACATTCCAACAAAATACACATGTTCTCTAGTTACCAAAGGTATTTGTAATCACTCTTTTAGGTAAGAATATAAAATATTAAAAGAGCATTAAACATTATTATGTAGAGGACAATAGCAGTATGAATACAAAGACAGAAAAAGGAAAACAATTACCTCTGACTAATATTCCTTGGACATCTGTCCAACTGCCTTGTGTCACATACTGCTCTCTCCCCTAAACAGGACACCTGGTGCACTTGTGCATTTGTTCCTGATTCTCTGCGGTTTCTATATTCCCATAATACACTTGCAGGAAGTTTCATTTAGGAATAAATGGCCAGGACACCAGCTAGTGCTCAGTCTCCCTTGGAGGACAAAGGGGAAAAACTCCCACATTCACCCATAGCTGCCTCCTCAGACCTCTGTAAGTCCTGAGCACTGCTGGCCCAACTGTTTTGCCTAGCCTAGGACAGAGATGAAAGTCCACCTAACAAAAGCAGGAATAGCCATATTTTTCTGCCAGGCAGCTTATAAAGATCACTATTTAGTGTGGAGAGTGAGGAAGTGCATTATAGGGGTATCTACATTCGCAATGACTGTCATGAGGGTACCAGAGCTCGTTCTGATGTAGCAAACTCTGGAAACCACAAAAATTCCTATTCCAGCACAGCACAGAGCTAGCTAAGTAGCCCTCGGTTACCTAGCCCTCCTGGAAGGCTAATTAACCTGCATTCAGTGATGTATTTTCATGGCTATGCTACTTCTGGGATCTGAGCTAACTCTACCCAGCACAGATGACTGCAGATTTCAGCACTTGTTGAGTGCAAGACAGATCTCTTCCACAGCACCGCATCAAAAAATCAACTATAGCAACTCAGGGAGTTATTCTGTGTTTGTAAACCCTGGCCATTTCCTCTCTCCATCCATTTTCTAAGCTTGCAGAATAATAAAGAAAAGGACAGAAGAGGACGCACCAGAGAAAGCCAAGCAAGGTATTGGCTGACAGATGATCAGAAAAATTCTTATTCTCAACAGTTCTGGGGCAAGACATCAGAGTAGAGCATTAAAGCACAATCCTGAAGGATATCTGGCCGTATGATTATCTCAGCACCTACTTGTTCTCAGGAGAGCTTATTAGCAAAGCAATCATTGAGCAATACGTACACCAATACATGCTGCATAGGAAATGGCTCCCAAGCCATAGATGATCTGCTTTTTGTGAAGCAAGTCCTCCTAAAAAGGACAGAAGAAACATACTCCATAAGTACATTTATAAAACACTTGTAAATCATGGTCAAAATGGTCTTGTACAATTAAAATTATTTCAAAAATAAAAATCAACACATACTTCAGCCTTTGTGGTACCATTTCCATTTAACAGGGCGAATCCTGTGGTATATGTGTGAAATACGAACTGCAGAAAGGAGAGATTATAAGCAAAAATGAATTTGTGATTGAGTCTAGAAGACTTGTAAATGCAGAAAGAAAGAGGCAATTACCTGACAAAAAAAAGATTGCTTTGCGTGGAGCTGAAGTGATGAAACAATAACCTAAGAGGAAAATCCCACAAGAAAATTAGGTTTGATTAAGTTTTTGGTGAGCAGTGGTTGGCTAGAGCATGAAGAGAACTGCTAGGTTACTATTTGCAGCAGGGTCAACGGTTCCAGTCAGCACCCAAAGCCATTTGCCTTGTTTCTAGGCTAACACACTTTCTCGCCACAGATGTGACATAGTCACTTTTTCTATCCAGTATAAAACACAGAGACACAGTGATTAAAACACTGCGTGCAAGAATATTTGAGCAAGATGCTTTCTTACCCAAAATAAAAAAATGCATTTGTACCTGTGAGGCTTAAATAGATGCAAATAAAATAACTAAGATAATAAAAATGTAATTAAAGAAGTGAATGAGAAAGCATCAGATTGTTTTCACTAGCAGGGAGATAAATACTAGATCTAACTGATCTAAGATCAAAGATTTCAGAAATTACTTCCCAACTCCTCAAATTCAGGCAGTGAATAAGAATAATAGTTTTAATAAACCACAGACTTTCTTGAGGTCTGACCTGCCAAGCTCAAGGTGTGGAGCACTCTCAAAGAACAGAGTCAATCAAGATAAGGCAAATTTTGAATAAGAGGAGGGCAGGGAATGTCCAAAGCCTCAGAGGAGGATCAGTAATTAATTTAATATTAGTGGATCAACTACCTTTATTATTAATGCCAGCACTGAATCTAACCACATCTATGAAAGAGCACTAAGCTGTAAATATCAAACAGAAATATTTCTGTGAATTCTATTACTGTTCTTAATGAATTTAACAGCCATCAAGACTTTCATTACACTTTCTAGTAGCCTCATGTAAGTTCACACTGTAATCTTTATATGGAATGACATATCTCAGTATGTATACTCATGTGCCAAAACCAAAGGCAAACACATCTAAATAAATAAACATGTATATAATTGCAGCTACAGATTTAATGAAACAAAACGGTGCAATTTTGGAGCACTGTAACAAAAGCTTATCTCTTTTGTAATTTCTTGACAACACCATTTCTTACTTGCAAATGCAAAATCAACATAAGAAAAAATTCATATTCTGGGTCCGAAACACAGAACACAAGGCTCTGACTCCTTCCTACTACAGTTCCATTTCTTTTGAGGTTAAACAGACCAAAACCAGGCCTTGCTTTCAATGCTGAGTGATTTCACCTTGCATCAGAAAACTGATCTTCACACACAAACAATCTCTTAGAATGCTGCCGAAGGAAGGTAACTAACAGGTTTGGACTTCCAATGGGATTCCTTAAGGGCTCGATTTCTAGGTTATTCAGCACTTCCCATAAAACAGATGTCTTCTAAAAAGCTTGTGCTGAAAATACAACTAAGAAGCCTAAAACCTTCTATTCCCTCCCTCCAACCCCTGGCTTTGGAAAACTGTGAGCCAGGGGGTACACTAGCATCTTTCATGATTACTCACCAATGGAAGAGTTATGGGCAGGAAGGCTAAAAGGAAAGAAAACTTTATTTCAGTAAAAATAACTGCTGTGAGTCTAGATAGATGGTTTTGAGCAGAAAATGCCCCTAACTTTCCCCCTCTAGTTTAAGCTCTAAGTAAAACACTGCCCACAAAAAACCCACCATCACCATGGACTTCAATTCTAACCTTTGTCTTGCATTCCTCATTCAAGAAGCCAGACGACCTGGTCACAGCTTATAGCCAAAAGGAGCCCTTGTGAACTCCACTCAGTGTGGCTACTCGAAAACTATATAACTGAGTTTTGAACAGAAATTCAACTCTCTGTTCAAAAAGAGATAAGTGGCAACAAAGGCTGCCACATCTGTGAGTGGTTATACGAGATAATGCGTAAATAGCTGAAGTATGGTTATATCCGATTAACAACCTGTGCTGTCTTGGCTCCCTAAACATCACCCCAAGCAGACTTTAACTGCCAACACAGCAAGTAAATTCATACAGTAGCCACATCCATCAAGTGAAAACTTAGCTTATAGTAGACTGTTTTACATGTGGAGGGATTTGAGAACTCATTCTGCAATGACAAGAAAGAGAGACTGGTCAGACTATTTCTACCTAGCTGAGCAGATGAACTGTGGAGAAATTTCCTCAAGAGGACCACAGGAATAAATAAATCTTCAATAGACATGACAATGCAACTAACACAAGTAAGAGTCTGCTTGTTTTTCTGTATGGAGAAGCATATCACTGTAGTATCACAGTGGCTATTTACTATGAGCTATTCCCTTCTGATGCTTCAGTCACATACAAAAAGCTTCTCTTAAGGGAACATACCTGGAGGTCTGAACATAACAGGAATTATCTTGTCTGTATCAGGGTGTACACTGGACTTAAAAGAAAAAACAAAAAAAGAAAAACAGGCAAATTAGACCACCTTTGTCATACTTGAATAAGAAAGGAAAAAGAAAAATTTCTAAATATTTTGTAAACTTACCAGGCTTAGCAGGAAGGCTTGTTTTGTCTAAACAATTTGAAAATTAAGTTAGTAATCAGGTTTCAGAAGAGACTGGGTAAAATCTTCTTTCTAAATTTATTATATTTTTTCCCAATAACTTACTTTTATATGGAGTGCTATATATGTACACATCCCTTTAATTATTTTCCCTAAAATTTCTCTCCACATACTCCTTGTTGAATATAACTTACTCATCTGCCATGTGCTGTGTAACAGCATGAAAGCACACACTATGGCAGAACAGAGTGTTAATTTTAAAAAGTTAAGCTAGTAGGTATTTTAAAACAGAAAACAACAATTTAAATATGGCTAAAAGCCTAAACGCCTATGTTAAGCCTTTAGCTTTTCTGGAATCACAGAATTTTTTATTTCACCTTTCAGACTTTGACACACAAGGTACTGAATGCCACATGGGAAGAGCTGAGCCCACAGCAAGTCAAAAGAGAGACTCTTCCTAACGAACCAAACGCTACTTTCCAGCAATTCTGTGAGCAGGTTTCCCACCCAAGTACTGCTGCTGCTCATTTGATGAGATGTGAAACCAAACCAACCTGCCTTCTGTATGGCAATGAAATATAAGATTCACAATGAGCTCATTAAGCATTTTGCTTAGTAATATTTATCACCTACCTATACCATCCCAGCTGAGGACAGACAAGATTAGAGCAATGATTCCTAGAGTCATCTGAGAGCATCTTTTTAACTCAGCTATATGATACACAACCTAGCATTCTTCGGGATGGTAATACTGCAGTTTGGCATTAAAGTCAGTAGTAATCCAAAGAAATTCCTACTAGATTCACAGATTAGAAAAATCTCTGTAGTAATGAATTTTTCTTGTGTTATCCCTTGTATCTAATCTCAGTAGTCTGTCTGTTAGATATTATAATAATATCAACTATTTCAACTATGAAAAAAAGACACCTCCATTTTCTATAAACTCCATAATACCTGATCATTCTGTATGGGCTCACTTAGTATCTTCTCACTGTTTTGTAAGAATAACCTGGCTTTTCTTATTTCATCCTATATTTGAGAAAAAACAAAACAAAGAGAAAAAATAACTCAGATGATTTCAATATAACTGAGATGTTGCACTTCAGAATAAGACACTCTACATGCAAGCCTAGAATGTCTAGCTAATAAAGCACCTGTCCCTCACCAGAGCAGCGAAAGCAAGAAAGCACCTAGACACACAACCAATTCACAGTCGTAGGAACTTTTAGATTATTCAGGCTCCCTTGGTCCCTCTAAGTATCAATCCCTCAACCCATTACACAAATGCACTGGAACTTTAAGCATATGAAAAACCTCACTGAAATCAAGAGTGTTAATCTTGTACTTAAAGTTATCCACATGCGCTGGCAAACTCAAAGATTTGCTGCCAAAGCACCTAGATGACTATTTAAAAATGAAATTCCAAAGCAGCCTTTTAAAATTACCAGAAACGACTCAGAACATCACTAGATGTTCCTGCATGTTCACAAATGTGGGATCATGTTTTGGATTTTAGGCTCTTCCTTTAAACTTGGTTTAAGCTTTCAATAATGGAAAACAGGTACACTTAAACAAAGAGAATAAAACTGTAGTCTCATGTAGTTATCCATAGTCTGCATACAAAGCCGCCCCTCCTAGGAGAATTTATAAGATGATTTGACTTTTCCTCAACAGGCACATCTCTATTTGCAACAGCGTATTTTAATTCAAGGAGGCGTGTACTAATCCCAGATCTCCAAATCCTTGAATGTACTACAAAATTTTCTTGTTGGCATTTACATTATGTATAATATACATTCACTAAATTGTATTATTTGTACATGTAAACATATAGAGATATGTATTCATACCATATATACACATATAAAGAAACAGATTAATAGATAGACATAACACAGTAACTCTGTAAGTCACAAGGAAATACGTAATGTACACATACTTTGACAGTGTTCTTTTACTTTAGTGAAGCTTTCCCTTAAAAAATAAAAACTCAATCAATAAAAATTCCACTAACATACTGACCAACCAGCCGGCTCTCATACAATGTGCTGTGCTTTTTCCTCTGTCACCCTTGACAAAGTGGATTGACAGAAAAAGCACATCTTCCCCAGAATTTTGCTGTCATGACAGTACCTGAAATTTAGAAGCTACATTTTATGACTGTCAATGTGTTTAGTGTCACACTTTCCATAATTAATCTTAAAATTGTAATAATCATTCTCTGGTATAAAAAGGGCCTACAAATTAGTTGTGCTCCCTCTTAGGGGAGGATTCATTTCCATATAGCCACTTGGAGGAGAATCAAAGAGCTTCATGAGCTTCAGATTAAGCTGCACCACAAGGATGGGTATGCGGATTAGTGAGCGGATATTTTGGGTGCCTGTAGTGCAGTTCCGCAAACCCGTCCTCTCCGAAGCTGCGACAGCTCCCCATCATGAGTCCTCCAGCAGCTGACTGGATTTAAGAGCAGCAGGTCCGGATGCTTGCTTCATCCCTCTTGCCTTTGGGGGTTTCCTGATTCTTAATCGGGCTAATTCAGGTCTAAACAGGACTGCTGAAATGGCAGTGTCTAGAAATGCCCTTTTTTAATGATATTATATATAGAAAATGTATGTATTTTTATTTCTTAGATATATGTGTGTGTTTTATTTTTCCTCAGAAGCCTTGTAACGATACTATTTTACACCTTAGCAAAGTCAAATTTC
>NW_009611084.1:2216-11545 GCF_000690535.1 Cariama cristata | reverse complement strand
ACTTAGCTGGTTAGCAACTGTCCTGCAGCAGTCATTTCAGGAATGTGACAAGATTTTAACAATTTCATATATGTAAAGTATAAACTACATTTCTCCATAGAAAAACCAGTATAATCTTCAGTGACACTAACAGGTTTTACAGCATACAATCGAGAGGATAGAGAAGAAGAGAAAATTCCCATCTATTACAGTAGATGAGAATCCAGAGAGGTTAAAATGTAGCTTTCCTTAAATGTTAGTTTTCTAGTTTATCCCATACATTAGTTATATTATTAAAATCATAAAGTATAGAAACATTTATTTAATATACAAAGGAAAGCACAAGTTTTTCTAAGCTATTTCAAAAATTACCCGTTCTATTGCTACAGGGTTTTATCTATCTAACGAACAAAAATATGCAGTACGGAAACACACATTTTTGTCAGAAATATCATTAAGCCCTCACTCCAAATTTTTTCATCATACTTGTTTCAAAAATCTCATTGGACTTACAATAAAAATTGAAAATAAATAAATTCCAGAAAGAAATGTCAGAAAACAAAAAAAAATCACAACTGAGACTTGTTGTTGATCAGTCTGAAGGTTGAGACTGCTCTTGGGGTGCAATGTTCTGCTCCCCTCCAACATTTCAAGATAAGAATGACCTCAGAAGGATCCATTCTGACCTCTGTATAAGGCAGGCCCACAGAAATGCATGCAGTAGTTATTGTTTATCATTAAAAAAAATAGAACAAAAAACCCCAAAACCAACAACAAAAAAATCTCAACTTATGTAAGTTACAGCAGTGAGCTTTGATTAGGGGTAGGAAAAAATCCAAACTTGAGTTGGAGAATTCCCATAGCCATCCTACTCTAGGCAACTCAATCCCAGTGGTCAGTTGTTAATGTTTTTCCAAGGAAACAAATGAAGCAGTGAATCCCAACACATTTTCCTTAACTGATTTACACTTCCAGAATTGCAAGATTCAACAAATATTAATTGAAATTCAAGAAAGATTAATCAGAGAAAGAGTTTCTGAAATGCTTTATTCAAGGAGCCTGGGAGTCTAAGTTTCTTGCTTCAACTATCATTATTGGCTATGCCTTTTGTAGTGGTGCATCAGCAAAGTACTGATAGGAAACCAAAAATTCAATAAATTATGTTTTCATTTTAGAGCACTGTGGGAGAACAAAATGATGTGTTCGCATATGCGGTTCTGCTGTAGCTATTACAAGAGTTAAGAGTTCCCAAACTTTTCTACAATTGCTTTTATAATCTCTTTCTTTTAATATTCACTTTTTAGGCTATCACTTTAAAATTCTCTTTAAACCAATTGAGAAGCAGGAAAATAAAAAGCAAGAAATCCAGGGATTTTATACTGAAAGCTATAACTGTGCAAGCTTTTTTGGTAGTAGTTCTGCTAAAAAGCAGAAGGGAGAGAAAGCTGAAATTTGAAAATATTGAAGGGAAATAGTCCCTTTGTTGAATATATTTAAGAAAAAGCATTGATATCGAACTTCTTAGTGTGCTCTCTAAATTCTTTAATACTTTATGGCATGATTCACAGCTTCTGTTTTCTTACTAGAGCTTTTTGAGACTTTTCCTTTTAAGACATTGCCCGAAGTTCTCTTGGCCATGTGAATGGGATTTCTCTTTGCTAGATAGTTCTGCCACACATTCCTCTCTTAGAAATAACCGTCTATTAAGCATCCTCAAGTGCTGAGTAGTTAATACAGTTGAGATTTGGGGTATTTGATCCTGGTTTTGATGCAGGGGAAGAATTAATCCCTTAGTCCTGAACAAATGCATGTGACGTGTGAGAGACTATGGGGGTGTTTGTGTTTTCTTTCCAAAGAAAAAGAATGTTTCTTGGAAATCTGAGAGGTTTGCTTTCTGGGTGTTTTATTCAAAACGTTTCCCATATTCTTCCTCATTTCCTACAAGTTCACTTAACATATTTTTGGCTCTTTTACAAAAATTTTTATATAACAGTGATGCACAGTCATAATCATCTGTTGTCCAGTACCTGAAAGTATTTGATGATATTGCCTCGAGACAAGGTTTTTTTAGTCACCTCATCGAATTTTTGCTCTTTGTGATATCTCCACAGCACTGCCTCACATTTTTAATTTTATCCATCTGGTTTCTGATCTCCATCTCAGCACTAGGTTAGATGCTGACCTTTGCGGAGACTGTTATTGACACATAAAATATTGTACTCAGAGAAGTTAAGAAGGCTCTTACGGACACACCTCCATTTCAGAGTTCTATATTATCCACAGCCACATGCTCTGGGCTATCAGAATAGTTTTTAAGCTGTGTCCCAGGTTAAGTAATGCCTAAATTAAAATGCTAGAAAGAACAGGCAAAAGTTTCATAGAAAAAAAAATAATCAGGCAGATAAACTTGTGTTTTAGTTTACTGAGCAGATACAGTTTAAATACAGTCTCTCTAACTGGGGCAATTCATTCCCATCAACACCCAAAAACCACAAGTAGGAATACAATACGAAAACCGAAACAACTTTTCTTTCTTTTTTCCAGAACATGCACATAGTAAAGTGGAGTAAGCAATGATTGCCACACATTTCATCCAGTATTTTCCAAAGAGGAGTCTGCGTGCATGCAGTGCGTCATACATGGTCCATAAACCTCATGATTCCAGGAAGAGTCTGATTTACCACGCTTGTCCCAACCATGCAGGCTCTGTTTGAGCAGCAGGTTGGATGCTTCCTGGAAACATAAGCCTCACTGCACTTGCGCTCTGCAGATGAAATTTCTAGGATCTCCAGATGTCCAGGGGACCATTTCAATCTACTGCTTTTCCCAGGCTGTCAGATGTCCAGAAATCCTGAACAAATGTATTTAAGTCACAGAAATTTTGTCTGTGTGAAGTTCAAAGGGGGGGTGTGTGAAATTTATCGAGGGAATCTTAAACATATGCTAGCCCTGTAGTCTTCGTATTTTTGAAAAAAGGAAAGAGCAGTAAATGGTAAATGTTTTTGCAAGACAGTGATCATTAACTCTTTTAAAACCACACAAATCTATCATAAACACAGCACTCAAAGAGGAACTGAAATTGATGAAATTGAAGGAAGAGAAATGAGGTGGAAAGCAGAAAAAAAGAATGAAGGATAAACAATATGAAGTACCGACCTCAGCATGTTATACTCTTGAGTTTGAGGGAACATACTGGGGAAATTCCTTAAGATTTTTAAAATAAGCCTTTACATTTCATTTATGCTTTTGCCATAATGAGTAGGAGTGTGGTGAAGTCTGGGGGTGATACAAAAAGTTAGTGGGTACCATCCATACACAGAAGAGTAGTAATATTTCCTATAAATGTCCTTGAGGGCCAGATTAATATAAATGTAATTAAATATAGTTATACAAAGTACAAGTTCAACATGGCATATTAATCCTAGGCAAAGCACTAGTGGATGAGGAACATGACTGCTCAGGATAGCAGAAAGGTGAATGAAGAAGAGATCTTAATCTTGGCACAGATATAAATGGGTATAAACTTGCTGTCATTGAGTTTAGGCTGGATACCAGAAAACAGTGGTTGAACACAAGAGGAATATCATTCCTGCATAGCTGCTCAGCGCTCCACACCATAGGCAAAGCAGTGGAAGGAAAATAACTCAACTAGTTTCAAGACAGAGGCTGAAAAATTTATGAACAGTATTTTAGGATGTGGGGGGTTTTTTTGCAGTAGCCAAAAATAGAGCCTAAACTCAGACTGTGTCATTAACCTACCCCAAAAACCTGTGTTAAAATATTATGGAAAAGACTAAAATTTATTATACTATAACAACTAGAAGTTGTCATACTTTCCTAGAAGAGCAGAAAGAAATTGATAGGAAGGTTAGGAAACCTTGTCAGGGATAAACAGCAAAAGTCTTCTGTGCATAGAGAGGTTGGGGAAGAATTTTGAATACAACTTGAACATTGCTGACTGGACATCTTTGCATGATAAGGACCAGATGGAAAACCCAGGAGATACTAGATGAATTCACTTGCAAATTGTCATTTAGCATTAATTATGCCCAGAAAGCTGCCTCATGTTGACGTTTGTATTACCAAATCCTACAGCACAAATGTATCTATGTAAAAATTTATAATCAAATCCATGCAAACAATTTAAATATTGCAATGCTGTAAACAGATCAAATATATGATTTTAGTTAAGTATTTGGATTTGCAGTGAAACATTTTACCGTTATGCTATGTGCAGTTTTTCTGCTTAACTGCAATCTGCAAAAATGCTGTAATAACACAGCTTTCTGATTAACCAAACAACTAATAACTGAGAAGACATAGCGACTAGCTATCGCCCTTATGTAAATAAGAAAAGCTTATTTTTGCTCACTAATAGCCGCACATAACAATGAAATGCTTTTAGTAAGTTTTAAGAGGATAAGACCAAAAAATCAATTTGGTGAATGCCCTTTTCAATGACCGCACACCATGTCCACGGCTGTAGCATGACATGTTTGCATTGTTATTTGGCTGTAAACAAAATGAAAAGATCTGTCATTGAAATTTAAACAGAGAGACTGGTTACATAAACTGAAACATTCTCAGCCCAGTACAGTACAATCAACAGTCTGAAGAGACTGTACGGCTAAACAAAGTTCGGGGATGTTTTTGGATAGAGGAGAAAGATTAATAACCAGAAAATAACTCTTGGCTCCCGTTACAAACTCTTAGGAATATAATTTAAAAATTGTGTAAATCCAAAGATTGACGTTCAAGCTTATGAAATAACCATTTTTCCACAGTGTTGAAACACACACCCACATGGAAACAAATCTTTTTGCTAGCCAGTTTTAACAGAATATACTGCTTTTACCAAAAAAAAAAAAAAAGTTAAATAAATCTGAGCTATCTCTTCTCCTAGATAATTGTAACTGCGGTCAGCAAACAACAGATCTTCTATAAATGGTCATCTTTCCAAATTATACTGGCTTCAGAATGTGCTTGATTAATCGTACTAACACTATGTGCCTACAAACGTAATTTGTCAGCAGGGACCAACAGAGGATGTCCGCGACATTCCCAGTAGTCATGTGGGAGAGGATTTTTCTCTGTCTGCATTTCTTGCAGGTAAACAACTTTTTGCTTTGTCACAAGACCTTGCATATCCCTCTAGTCCCAAACAGAGCTGTCGCTTTGCCCTAAATGGAAATATTAGGATAACTGGCATGAGAAGAAGTGAGCTTGGAGAAGTCTCCTTCTAGGAGAAACTTCCCCTCTCTAATGGCATCTCCTGCTGTCAGCAGGATGGTGGGAGGTGAGTACTCCCAGGGCTCGAGCCAGATTTCGGCAGCTGACTTAAATCCCCATGCCTGGCATTGAGGGAGGGTTGGTGCCGGGTCATCAGGCTTTTCGCAGCAGGAACCAACACGAAGTTCACTTGAATCGGAGGCTGGTTTCTAGATCAGACGGACACACAGTCAACGCACTCCGTGCACTGAAATCTATGTTGCTGTCATCAAATGAAAAAACCCTTGCAACAAAAGCATAACAGTCACTAGCATAGCTAAAGCTATTTGTAGCAAACTGAGCTCTAGAAATGGGAATGATGAATCACAAGCTAATCAACTCTCCTGCGATATCCATCTTCTTTACTGGAATGTAGTACAATTTCATAAATTCAGGTTAAATTTTAGAAGTGGCATATAGTTTCTAAATGGTCTTTTGTTATATGTAATTAAAACATAATGCCCTGAACTCCATCAAACATTTGTCAGACATCAGGGAGACCTAGCAACTCAGAAAACACGATTTCTGACCCAGAGCAGCAAAAGGGTTAAATGGATCTTTCCACTAAGGGGTTACAGTGAAGCACAGAGAGTAATCAGAGAGGCTGTAGAAGTCCATCTAACTGCACTCTTCCTTCACCTTCAGGAGTAGCAGCTATCCTATTATAAATACCAGGAGAAAAAGATCTCAGAGACAGAGCTGATAAGTAAGGAACTGTGCACAGATAAGCTGGCTACACGACTTCCTGCAAAGCAACCAACACCTCCTCTCCATAAATCCTGTCATCTGGAACAGGCATATGATGTACAACATACAGCATGGTCTTAAGTCTGGAAAGAATCAAAATGCTTGTGCTGAGGGCTATAAGAGATGATATTTGAATTGCACAGAGAAGAGGTGCTTGCTGCTGCCTCACGTGCTCCTGAGCTCACACAGGGACACGTCCACGGCTCCCACACTCCCCTTCTAGCCATGATTCCACCCTGTTTCTCAGGCAAAGACAAAACAGGATCCACGTTTCCTTCTGTTTTGGCAAAGTCTTAGCAGTTCTTGTGTTTAGCAAAGTCATTGGAAACTTACAACCAGGTGCCTTTTCATTCTAGTTGGATATACCCAAAAGAAAGCAGAGTTTTTGATCAATGGTCCAGTTTATGGCACATCTCTAGTTTCTCCTCTTTTCTCTATAATACTACATCACAGTTCTATTTGATTAATACTGAAAAACATTTCAGGGAATATACATCTACCCATCCAGTCAACCATATCAGAGGAAGAAAAAAAGAAAACACATGCTAATAACACAAAAATTTATGTAGCTTAGAAACAGCAGCAAGTGTAAGACAGCAAAAGGGGTTTTAGCATTCTTTGGGGTTTTTTTTTCTTCCTCCAGAAGGGGTTTAGGCTTTCTTCACAACAAGAATAAGTAGTAGAAGCAGCAAGATAACATAACCTTCATATTTTAAAATAAAGCAAGTTTTTTACATTATAATTAATCAACATTTTACGATGCTTAAATCACTGTATTAGTCACCCAGGGTATACGGAAAAATGGAAACTATCCTGAAAGTTAGAGTCAGTCATAGCACAAAGTTAACAAAAAGTTGCTGGTTTGTACAATTTAAAACATTACACATGCACATTGCCCAGATTGACAACATGAGCTGGAATGGTGCCAAAAGAGCAACTATGATTTATTAGGTCTGTAGCACTTAATCCAAGAAATAAAAAGGAGTTACATGACAGATGAGCATAAATGAACTATTGGGTCAGACATCCATTTCTTAAAAAGCAAAATAAAAAAAAGGACTGAAGCAAGATATTGCATAGGTTTACTATACATTAATGTATCATAGCTTTCCTGGTATACTTTTAAATTTCTGACTCTTAACCAACTACATATATTTTTTTTTTTTTAAACCAGACTAGTTTAAATAAATATTTACCAAATCCCATCACGTCATACTGCCTTTCCCTGGTAATATCATCATGGATCAGAAAACATTTACAAAGAATTAGGACAGAGGCTGAAACTCTGACCCGACTGAAGTCAATGACCAAATTCACATTCTCAGCAGAAATGTGAAGTTTCATGCTAAACTCTCTCCTCTGCTACAACATAAAGAGGTGAAGGAAGAGGCATCATCTACATCACCCTAGTCGAGATCAGAATCTGCCCAGAGGGTCAACTAGTCTTTATAGCTAAGTATGGTCTAACTCAACACTACTAATAAAACGGTACTTGAGTTTCCACGTGTGCCAATATCACAGTTTTCTTCTAAAAGAATGGTAGTAGATCCACAATATACTTCTGTAAGTCTAGGGGGATTTTAATGGGAACACGATTTTATTCTCTTTGTGACTCTCTCTGGCAAAGCCATAAGCTGTTGCGCTTAGAGGTTTAGTCACCTGAAACAGAATAACTTTTTTTTTTTCCCTTCCTATCTAATGTATTGATAAATGGTTTCCAGCACATAAATTTCCATCTTATCATAAAAACTTGATCAGAGAGCAATAAAAGGTACAATAACTAGCCGACTACATGCTAACCTGTGTGGATTGATACAGCTGAACAAGCTGTGAAAAGGAATATCGTTCCTTTAATAGAGCAACTGAAATGGTGTTCAAAACAGATTGGGCTGACAATTTTTGCAACCTTGGTGTCTCCTCCAAGATTTACAATGGCACAGCTCCCCTTTTTAGCAAATTAAACCTTGTGTCAAGGCTTAAAATTAAATCCAAACTTCTTTTCTTCTCTGTACAGAAGGAACAAATTGGCACCACATGCCGGTAGTCAAGGAGTGCTGATGGGAAACAGAGTGAAGTGAGCGCCCTCCAACCTGGAAGGCGTCACTAGTCAAAATCAACTGGGATAAACAGTCAATTCCACTTAAAGTTTGACATATAAAGGCTTGTAAGATAGAAACATTCAAATATAAGAATTCTTCTGTACCACACAAACCTGTCTCAGTGCCAACACTTAAACTTTCTGTGCTGTGCAAGCACTTTGTGGAAATCTGCCTTTAGTACAGTTTGATGTTATAAGATCCTGTGTTGCCAAAGCCTGTTTAGTTTATTCCAGAGCAAAGGAAAAAAAAAAAAAAAAAAGAAGGAAATACTAGAGAGACCCAGAGTGTATGAACAGCAGTGACTTAATATCATATGGCCTACTGTTACCAATATAATTTTTTTTCATTATTCAGGATTCACTTTTATATTTTGAAGCTTACTCAAACAGATATACCAGATAAAACAAAAGGGTATTTCTAAGGATGGACATATGAACGCTTTTTAGGGACAGAAATTTAAGAATAGCTTTTACAAAACTACAGGGGCCAGACTTCCCTCCAGCTGGGGAAGGTACCTCATATAATTATTCTGATGATTACTGAAGCAGGTCCCACGTCTAATCCATCCCAAAATCCACTTTGCCCACTGTTTGCATGCAAAAATAATCCTACATTTCCCAGGTCTAGAACCAAACTCAGGCCAGGACTCTCAAATTTTTAGGAAAGGTTTTGCTTTGAGCTGTGGTTTGCTTAAGCAACAAGCATAGAAAAATGCTACAAGAAAGGGTTCTTTTTCCAATATAACAAAAAGGTTGAATATATGTAGTTTTAAAAGTCCCTTTATCTTTTTATATTAACTGTATAGATATGAGAGATTGTTTGAGAGATTACCCGATTCCCTGCTTTAAGCTTTCCATTGATCTTCCCTTACTGCTTCTAACTAAAATCCTTAAAAAAAAAAAAAAAAAAAAAGGAAAAAAAAAGAAAAATCAGTAGCAAAACATCACATCTGATTATGGAGAAAAAGAGGAAAAAAAAAGAGTTCTTTTCTCCTGGTGTAGGGCATCAAAATAAAACATTGTCTCCAGTTTAACTTCAGTTTTAAGCATACGTATAAAACTTATGAGGATGAGGAGGTACTTTCGCAATTAAAACACACCACAGAGATGTTCGGAGAGCACACAGCAGAACCATCAGCTCACAACCCAGCACTGCCACAGCAGATATACTTAACAGCAGAGAGATATTGCAGTAAAGGTAACAAAGACTGCAGATCAAGATTCCAGAACCTTTGCT
>NW_009611084.1:0-2185 GCF_000690535.1 Cariama cristata | reverse complement strand
CTCTTTCTATCTCTGATTAGTTTTGAGTGGGTTAATATGACATATTGGTCATAATCTGTCATAGCAATTTATATGGCCTTTCCAGACAAGTTCCATAGTTGCCATGCTAGTGTGATACTAGCATTGGATACTAGGACAGGCTTCTTCCTTCAGCCTGACAAGCCCATCAGGGATGGAAATAGCCCCACGTACATCTGGCACATCATCTGTGCACTCTCTAAGGTATATGAATAGGGACTACTAGTGGCTAGAAACAGCCCCAGAACTGCAGAGTAGGAATGATGAAACTGGATTGCTAGAGATGGTTAAAGTGCACTGGAACAGGGAGTGCAAATTCATCAGTTATTTTTTTTCATGCATATACACATGTACATTAAAAAAATATAACACTTTTATTGATTTACTTTAACTGGTTCTAACATGTACACAGGTTTTAAGTTTCAGGTGTATTTTTCACATTGACATCTGAGTACTATTTGTGTACATATCTGTGACAACTGCAGGTGCTGTTTCCCAGTATTGAAAGCAGCATCCACAAGCAAGGTTTCTTTTGCCTTCACTAAGACACATTAGCTAAAATATAAGAATCCTGCAATGTAAGCATCATTTCTAACAAACCTGTAACAGTTTAATGAATTCTTGCCAACATTCCCAACATTAGAGAGGAGCAAGCATTGCAGATCATCAACAGTCCTAAGACCAAACGTGCCGCCTTTAGAAAGCTGACGTGAAGACAGTTGTAAAGTCACATTATTGCAAATTAACAGTTTTAAAATAGAGGTTATATTTGCACAGATTTTTTTTTTTTTTTTAATTTGCTGCTACAGGTGGGCTATTATTTAGTATTTTTAAAAAGAGAAAAAAATAATAAACAAACAAAAAAAAAACCCAATTCTACTGCAATTTTGTTAAAATGTGAAATTTTCCAGACTAGAGAAGTACAAAACCACAGAATTATGGTTACGCCGTAGTGCTGCACGTTAGCTAGAAGAAGTGATCTGCCAACTGGAAGGCAACAGTAAAGCCTGACACGCCCAGCACTGGACCACACTCTCAGGTGAGGACCAGGCTATCAGAGTCTCTGCTGAGACAGTAAATCTCTGCTCACCATTCAACCTGTGGAAGTGTTCAAACTCCCCAACAACCACCTTATAAACTTATTTTTCACAGGTACATAAATATTTCATTGGGATCTTTTCATTACACTGGGGTAATTTCAGATGGCAGATGCAAACTTTTAAACAAGGATAAATTAAAATGTGCAGCCATACTCAAGGTTTGCACAACTTAGCAGGAACTTTTACTTCATACAGCATTTGTCAGCTAAAGTTTCATTTATGTTTTGCAGTTCACCTCTATGTTTAAATAATAATTATGGTCATGACATACAGTGACAAAAGCCAGAAAATTCAAAATTAGCAGAAACATACTCTGTCCATTGTTTGAGTGTGCTCAGCTGGTTTTGCTTTACTAATACCACCAAGACAGAAATTTTCATTTCCCAAAAACACAAACTTCTGGCAAGGGGTTACAGAGTGAAATAAATCTTATTCTTGGAAGAGATTTTTGTTTGACACCTGAATCATTTCTGCTGGTTTCTCTCCTTTTTTCCTTCTTCAAATGGAGTCTTAGAACTCTAAGCCAAAATACAGAGTCTTAGAGCTATCACAACAAAAGTTCAGTATCCAATTTCTCCTTCCAAATAGGCTCTCCTCCGAAAATGTATCAACAAAGCCATAGCCTTATTAGCCCGCACAGAACTGAGAAGAAGGTTTGCCACAGCAAGAATATCTCCTCAAACATTTTGATATGCAATTGCTTTCTGAGTGGGTGTGGAAGCAAAGGTGTCAAAACATACACTTTTAGAGCTTACAGTTTTAATTTAGTAGTTTTATAAATGAAAATGAAGTTCATCTCTTAATAGACTGACAAATACTAAATGCATCTGACATCAGCAATAATACCATATACTAAAATGGTGAATAACAAGTTTATTCTACTATGCACCATTTTTCCCACTCATTTTCTATCACACATTATTTCTTTTTTCTCCCCTTCTGGATACAAGCGAGAAATGCCCTTTTTATATGTTTATATATATACACTACACATCCCCTGTTTTCTTTTACATTAACCAAACAAGAGAATGCCAAATTATCATAGAATCATACAATCGTTATGGTTG
>NW_009611083.1:61861-67182 GCF_000690535.1 Cariama cristata | reverse complement strand
CCCTTCCAACCCCCACCAGTCCATGATTCTGTGATCTCCTGGATCCCTGTAGCTCCTTCTCTGCCCAGTAAACAAGCACACTCATGTTTACAGTCTTGAACCTCAACACCTTTCCCTTCATTGATTTCTGGTTTTAACCTGTGTTCAGCTGATGCATGAATTCACTGTTTCATCCTCAGATCCAGCCTAAGGCACTTCCACACCAGTTGTGCCAACTCAGGGATGCACAGTCTGGGCTTTGCTGGCGTTTTGCAACTCACTGAACAGCTGCTTTGTTATGAGTTGGGCAGTGGATGGAAAGAGAGACAAGCCTTGGTAACATATCTGGATGGACGGCAAAACAGATCTGCTTCCCTGCTCCTCCACTACTCGGAGCTCGACTGCAACTTAGGCTTTGTCACTCGGCCCAGATGTTGCGCGGTCACCACAAGACTGCCCAAAGCTATGCCAGGGGCCAGGTCTGCTGCCAGCGCTCCTCGGCAGCCCTGCACCTGACAGCATTTGGATTTAAACTGCCACAAGAACGCGTCAACCAACATTTCCAAAACAAGCTCAGTCATTCAGAGCTTCTCTTAAAAGAAACAACCATGAGCCTATGAAGGGCTAAAAAGCATGAAAGCAACTGAATATTATCAAAGTCCTGTGCAAACTTAGGTCAGGCCAACTCGTATGTACCAAGTTACTCACACGCTGAAGCGCTACTCTGAACCAGGAATCCTTCAACTCCGTACACGTCACCTGTGCAAAACATGCAGGAGGTCTTTTTCTTTTTTTGCATGGATCTGCGACTAGAATTTTGCTCCCTTGAATACAGAGGTTAGGTAAAGGAAAATAAAGACTTCTAGCAGACAATGGAAAGGCTTTAAAGAAATGTTTTTCAAAAAAGATGCTGCCTTTAGCTTTCCCTTTATTTTGTAGCATCATGCACCAAAGAACATTACTTCTGCAGGCACAAGTTCATGCAGAGAACACCACTGTCACTAAAATAGAACTACTTCAGGTTATGCAACGCTCATTAAAATTACAAAACCTCTCAAAAACCTGACCAGCATGTTAAGGCGCACTTGAGCTCTATGTTTGTTAAGTTAGTGGCTGCATCATGCAAACTGGCAGCAAGGAACTCCACAGAAATAGGAACAGGAACAAACTTTCATGCCTGATGATAAAGCAAAAACTAAGAGCACCTCAGGGCAGGGATAAACTTCCCCAGCCCATCTCAGCAGACTAGAATTCACAGAGAAGTGAGGAAGGTTTAGAATGAGCAGAAGTACAAGAATATTTTTTATTTCATCTCTATCCATTCTATATTCTCCATTTCAAAATTCCTATGAACTTCATTAAATTCCATTAAACTAATTCCATCTCATTTCCTATGAGCACAGGGATCTTGTTCCCTGGCCGACAGCCTGGGTGAACAGTCTAAAACGCTTACCAGTCCATCCATAGTCTCAACAGAGAGATAAAGTCTTAAAATCTGCATCAGTCCCACTATTGTTTTGTTACAACTCTGGTTTAATAAAGATTATTATTGTAGAAGGAAGCATATTTTGTAGATGTACCAGTTCAAAGCAGCCTAAGATAAACTCATTAACCAATCGCAGGAGGAAAAGTAGATGGTTGTAGTTAGCCTAAGGCAGGATTAAACCCAAACCCTGCAACACAACAGCGATCGAGAACATTTCCTACCCCAATTGTTTTGTTACAACTCTGGTTTAATAAAGATTATTATTGTAGAAGGAAGCATATTTTGTAGATGTACCAGTTCAAAGCAGCCTAAGATAAACTCATTAACCAATCGCAGGAGGAAAAGTAGATGGTTGTAGTTAGCCTAAGGCAGGATTAAACCCAAACCCTGCAACACAACAGCGATCGAGAACATTTCCTACCCCAGTAATACTCCGTTCCCTACCCGCCAGTGGCATACGGTGCTATTTGGTGTGCATGATGATTTACCGTTGCACCGCAGACGAAGGTCACTTTCAGTCTCAGATGACAAGAAGCTAATGTAACTTAACACCAAAAAGTGGAAAATTACTGAAATATTCTACGATATATATGTAAAATTAAATCTGAATGAATAAAAAAAAAACAATAATCAAGAGTTCTGGAACTTAGACCAAGCTGTCAATCCTTCAAACTTTGGGAATTAGCACTGTGAGATAGGCAAGCAGAACTAACAGCCTTTTAAGATCAGCCAAAAAACCAGTCATGCCACACTCGCTTGTGCCACATAGGATTAACAATTATGTATTCATGCCAACGCACTGACAAATAGCAAGGTCTTGCACGCAAGCTGTCTGGATTACTGCTGCTAGCTCAAATCGCAAACACACACCTTTTTCTTGCCTCTGCCGGCTCATACCAGTGGGTTTCAGCTGCCTTTGTTTCTCTCTCTCTGGAGCAGCAGACCTGGCTGGCAGAGCTGGCACCCCTCTTGACTTTGTGGGTCTCATGTAGCCTTTGATCTGTTCTGCTGCTTTAACTCTCTCTTTCTTTGCCTCCTTCACAGCTTTCTGTTCACCAGCTTCTCTTGCTTTAGCTGTATCTTGAGGTTTATCTACTTCAGACTTCAAGGCCGGAGCATCCTTCAGGTGAGCTTCCCCACCACGAGCAGCATCCTCTTCTGCAGGCTGAGAAGGACCTTTACTGTTAGCTTTAGGACTTACTTGGGTTGGTTGGGCAGCTGTCAGATTTAAACCAGCAGCCTCGGCTTCAGTCGCTTTATTGTCCAAACTGCTCGGGTACTTCAGGGAGCTCTGCTCGCTCTTCTTGCCTCCATCCGGCTCTGCCTCTTCAGCTTTATTCTCCATCAATGCTTCTGCCACAACCTGTGACGCGCCTGCTTCTGCTTTGCTCTCTGGTATTGCTGCAAGTTCTGGGGAAATGCACCCGCTGTCCTCTCCAGAAGAGACAGTTGCTTCTGGTTTCTCTGTCCCTTTGGCACCTACAGGAGCTGCTCTATTTTTTGAATCCGCCACTTTCTCAGGAAGGTCTGAAGACGTGTCGTCAGCATTGTGCTTTTTATCAGTGGTTCTTATTTCTTTATCATCCACCTTTGCCACAGGAAGGTGAACTTTGTCCTTCTTTGACCTAATGTCCTGTTTAACTGAATGATCCAAAGAAAGTGGTTTACCTGCCTCACTGCCATCCTGGGAACCAGGCTCTTTGGGTTGACCATCTTTCTTTGAGACCTCTTTTCCAGGCTCTTTGTGTCCCAGATTGATTGGCTGCTCGCAAGATTTCTGCATCTGTATCTCCTTCTTAGCACTAGATCTGGGCTCTTTGCTGCTTTTCTCTGCTACTGCTTCAGGAGGAGGAAGCCCCTGACTTCTTGCATCCTCATCCGTCTGCTTTGGGAAGCCAGAAGAAACATTGCCAGTGGTATCAGGGCCAGTCACTGCACTCTGAACAAAGGATTCGAAGTCGCTTCCTTTATTATTCCAAAGCATTTGAGGGCCAATGGGAAAGTTTTTAATATTCCTGTTTTCATCTACAAAATCCGTGTCTTCCATTCCGTATTCCATCTCAGATCCCATGGGAGGTTGCACTTCACTCTTGTTTGGTTTTGGCTCTAGAAAAACAGGCTGCTCGGAGACATTTTTAACCTTTTTACTACTTCCATCATAACCCCTCTCTTTAGATCTACCAGTAACTGTGGCCAAAGTGTGATCTGCCACTGCTGGATGCTCTAGGATAGGAAGTCCACCGTCCCTGCTGCAAGGAGTGGGACTTTCTGCTTCAGACTTGTCAGTTTTCTCCACGTCACGAGGAGGAGGAGGCAATAACTCTGCACCTGCTTTAGGCTCCAGAAGAAATGGCTGCTGCAAGTTAGCCTCCGTCTTTTTGCATGTCTCTTTGTTACCTGTGTGTGATTTTTCTGGTTCCAGAGTCATCGCAGGAGCTTGTACTTCAGTAGTATCAGATAGGGCATCTAGCAGACTCGCTAAAGTACTGGAATCAGTCTCTTTACCTTTATCAAAAGGTGGAGTTTGTTTAATATTTCCCACCTCTTCACCTACTGCAGGGATGTTACCTGGATCCAGTACAACAGAGCGCTCAAGACTATTTTCAGCCTTTTTGCCTTTCACTTCTCTACTTTTTTTCTTGGGCTTGTCCATCACCAGTTCCCTGGTGGGACTGTGTGCCACAGCTGCGTCTGCCCCGTGCCCTGGGAGAGGCTCGGATGAATCTAGTTCCTTACCTTTACTCATGGGCCGAGTTTCTTTAGCGTTGACTATTTCTGGCTCGGATGTCTCTATTTTATGACCTGAAAGAACTGGCTGATCAGAGAAACTTCTTCTATTGCCACCCTGTATGTCAGGCTTTTCCAGCACCAGTTTGGTTACACCTGTCAGATTCTCCAGCAAAAGCTCTCTTTCAAAACCAGACACCTTATCTTTATCAAAGGTCATTTCTTTTGTGCTTCCAGCTAACTTCTCTTTGCTTGCAAGATCGCTTGTTTCCACCCCAGTATCTAGGACAGCTGCTTGTCCCAAAGGACTTTTTTCAGGTTTTTTTCTTTTCCCATCACTACACCTCTTTCTAGGCTTGTCTCCCACCAGTGCTGCATCAGGATTGACCACAACCGATTCACCTGCAGAAGTACTTCCAGCCTCTTTGCCTTTAGTAATCAAATTTACTTCTTTTGTTTTGCTGATCGTGTCAGCCATGGCAAGATACTTTGCTTCCTCTCTCCTACCCTCCAGCAGGAACGGCTGGTCTAAGGCACCCATATCAGCTATTTCTTTTTTCCCATCGTTTTCTTTAGGCTCCTCTGTTACCAGTTCAATTGGCCTTTGCATTTTAGTTACATCTGATGTATTCTCCTGAAAACACTCAGCAGCAATACAGCCCCCCTCTCTGCCTTTATCACTAACACTAACTTCCTTAGTTTTATCAGTTATGTCAGGAAAACTACTTGGGTCCATCTTATTCTCAAGAAAAGGCTGCTGGAAAAAACTGCTTTCACTTTTTTTACTTCTTCCATCACTACCTCTTTTTTTTGGCTTGTCTGCAGGATAAGGATGCGTAATGCTTACTGACGGATGTCCTCTAGCAGTAAAACCTCTGCCTTTATCAGGGCAAGTTGTTTCTTTTACAGTCTCATCTGTCCTCACGCCATCGGTAAGTTTGCTTACATCCTCTGAAAGTGTCATCTGCTCAGGGAAGCTTTTGATTTTTTTTACTTTCCCTTCACCACGCTTTTTTTTAGGTCTGTCCGTCCCATGTGCAATATTGGGATCTTTTCCAGTCTGCTGCTCTAACGCAATAAATTCTTTCCCTTTGTTTTTATCAGGGGAATCTGCTACCGTCATTCTGTC
>NW_009611083.1:45036-61809 GCF_000690535.1 Cariama cristata | reverse complement strand
CTGCTCTGAAAAACCATCAGCCTTTCTGTTTTGCAAAGCAGTAACTTCCTCAGGTTTTGGGAAAACTAACGGTGAAACAGGCATTTTAGTAGTATCTGTTGGGGTCTTCAATATCCCCTCTGAAGTACTAAAGTCAATGGCCATGCACGTATCAGAGGACACTATTTTAGTTTCATCAGCTGCCTTGGATTTGTTAGGAGGCTTGTCCAACAGTGCCGCAGGCTGTTGGAAGGACCCATTTTCAATCCCTTTGCTTTTTTCACAGCTACCTCTTTTCTTTGCTGCTGCTTCCAGTGACCCACTGGAAGTCTGAAGCTCATGATGGACAGCATCACTGAACGCTTCACGCCTGGGAGATGTGCATTTAGCCTCCTTATCTTTATCAGAAAGGAGCAATTCTGAAGGTTTGGTCTGTAAAGGAGTTTCTACTTTGCTTAGATCGATCACTTCTGAAAGAGACGCCGTCAGGTCAGCACGTTCTGTCTCCTTATACTCCCTCTTCTCGTTTTTATCCAGAAAATCTCTTTCCGTGGGCTTGGTTGGCCCCTTTGCTGTAACAGATTCCCCCACCTTGGTCTTGCCTACCTGCTCCAAAGGAACCTCCTTTCTTTTGCCTTTAGATTGCAACATCAAACTGTCATCTCTCGTTTCTTCTGTTTTCATGACATCCTCAGTTTTTGCATTCAACACAGATTCTAATGGCACGCTGGGGTGTTGGGCCTGCTGTCCTGGTGCTGGCACTGAGAAGGCATTTTGCTCATCCAGGATATGACTTCCAGTTATTATTTTAGCATCCTTTGGCATATCTGAAGCTCTGCTTCCTGAGGCAACTGACTGCTTTTTGCGAGCTTCAGCAGGCATTACAGGAGAGACATCTGGTTTTTGCAATTCAACAGCAAATGGAGAATTTCTAGGAGCTCTTGAGACTGTTGTTACATTTTCATCCCAGAACTCCATTGTTCTTGGCAGCTGGTTTCTCTTTTGTTTTGGTTTCTTTTTCTTTTTCTTCACAATGCCCAGAGAACCTTCCAAATCCCAGCTCTCCCTTGGTAGACCTCTGCAGCTCTCCACAAACTCCGACGGCACACTGGATGGCTGCTCAGTTGCCTTTTTATGTGAAACCCTAGTGCGAGGGGATGTTCCAGCAACACATCCAAGTTCCCCTACAGAACAGGGGTCTACTTTTGGGTCAGTACTCTTCTGTTGTGGAAGGCCTATTAGACGCTCCTCTGGTACATCTGTAATGGGCATTGGTGCAGGTTTTGCTCTGCCAAACCTGCGTTCACTTGATTTGTTAGCTTGCCTTATTTGTGCAGTAGGTAGACCTGGAATACAGGAAGCCTGCTCAAACATCAAAGTGACTACTTGCTTTATTAAAGAAATAAATATACTGTATATGTAATTTTAGCCATCTAAAACAGTCCATATGGTCATATATGCAGAACTTTCCAGCACTGATACCACACTAATTCTAAAGCCACCTCAGTAGGGCTGGGAGAGATATTTACACGCAAAACCTACTACCAAGAAATACATCAATGCTATTTAAAATGACAGAATTCCTGATACATGCTCTTACCCCACCAAAAAGCAACAGTTCTTGTAAGGACATGCTATCGCTTTTTAAAAACGCATTAAGGATCCATTTCATCTTAGCAAGACGAGGTAACAGATACACTTTTTATATATCTCTAGCTGGCATCCTTCCAAAATGTGAAAATAGCAGTTTTGTGGAAAGATGAGACTAGGGAAGAGAGAAGGGGCATAATGAGGAAGGGGGAGCAAAAGAGCTAAGTTTCCCACAGCACCCAGGGTGGAAGCAGTGGACGGCAGAACCTCTGTAACAGAAGTCATTTGCTGTACTCCATTATAGGCAGCGCTAGGTTTCCTTAGCTACAAGCCACCGATTTTAAAGAGAGCATCAGTCATTTGTCAGTTAGCCCTGGCCCACAAATCAGCCTCCGGTCACAAGCGTAAGCAATAACAGCTCATCGGAGAGGCTGGGTTAGTGGAGCAGGAAAAAAATTACATTTTCCTTTGGTAATTACAAAAGTCAATTTGGAAAGAGGTCTTCACTAGGAATATTGTAATAAGAATTAATGATCCTTTTTAATACCCAAATAAAAAGCTAGTGGTAATGGCAAAAAGATGGTGAGCTTCCAAATTCTACAGCAGAAAAGATGGAAGCCAGTCCCAGTGATAAAATACTAGTAGCACCCATATTTGGGCTTTTAGTCCAGTGAACATGGAGGGGAAAAGAGTATTTAAAGAGGGCAGGGATTAGAGGTAAAGTGCAAGCAGAATCACCGATGAATGCAGAGAACCACGCAGCTGCTTAGTGCAAAAAAGATTTCTGCTTGCTCAAGTGGCAACACAGCCAGCAGGAAAAGGTGAAGAGTTCACAGAGAATATTTCCATTCTAAAATTGAATTATTATTTATATTCTACCTGTGGGCTCTTGCAGGGTTTTTTCTTGCTGAGGTTCTGCATGTTGGACATGGTTGTGTTCAGCTTCCTCCTTTTGCTTCTCTGTAACAGTAACATCCACACTAGTAACAGATTTTTCTGGAAGCAGGTCTTTATTTTCTAGTGCAACGGCTTCTTTTGCTTCTACTGAAACTGAAAGATGAAAAACAGGAACAGAATGCTTCAGTTCTTATGAATACAGGCAACCTGCAGTTCAAAAGCAAGCCCTTGGAAAGGGTATAGGTTTTATTTTGGTTTTAATAGGAATGAAGTTTATAAGATACGGTAGTCTACTACGTATTATCTCCTCGCAATCCCATCTTAAGCAGCAACTCTGTGTTTTGGCAGACATGCCAAGGTGGGGGTAAAACACGAAGCAAAGACTGTCTTGGGGCTTAAGCACAGGGTGAGGGCTTGGGTTTTTTTTTCCCCCCCTCTTTGTAATCAACCAAATTCAGACTATACTAGCTTCCCACGGGAATCCAAATCCAGAATATACTCCATTATCAGTCTAGAGTCCCTAGCTAATGCTAATCATCTAGCATTCATATATACCTTAGAATATATTCATGCAGACACTACAAGATTCCTAGCTACACATAACTATAACAGGTTTTAATTTGTAAGACATAATTACATTGGAGAACAGTTCAATATGTAATTAATTTTATTTAAATTTTAAATAGAAATAAAAATTATGACAGACATTGGTACAACAACTATGGATGAGGAAGACAAAGACAAGTTATATGATGGTAATTTCAAATGTTAAGACTACCATCTGTTTATAACAGTCCCCATGTCAGCACACACTAATAACCTTCTTGAAATTAAACCTTTCTTGCTTTTTCCTTGATAAGGACTGGAGAACAGTGCCTGTGAGGAAGAACTTGGGGGAGGGGGGGTGCAGAATTAGCTGATAGCAAAGTGTTGGCTCCAGTTTTATCATGTGGTTTGCATTTCTCACCCGCTGGTTCGGAAAGATGGTTCGTCTCTTCTGGAAGATGCTCCTCATGGTGGCTGGGAGGTGGTCTGCTGTCTTTAGCCTGCTCTAAAAGATCAACACAAGCTTCTGGGACTTTCGATTCCTGTTCCACATTTGCAGTTGCTTCTACAAATGCAATGTAAAGAATAAAAATTCTTATTATTTTTTAATTTAGATCAGATTAAGCAAGATAAAAACCACTTCCTCACCTAATTCTTACCTTCCACAAGAAACTAAAGGTCTTCCTCACTTTCAAAACAGTGGCAACCTGCTTTTTGGGATCACTCTCTACCAGCTCTCCCCTCCTGAAAGCCTAAGTGTTCTGCTAAAGCATATCCTTCCTGCATTGTCTGGTATTTACTCTTTCACGCACCCACCTATGCCTCTTGGTTATTACATTCTACCAGGGTTGTTTTTGTTAAAACTTCTCTCATTTAAAATTGATTCCTATCGTTAAACTAAAGACTACTAGAAGGTAAGAAAGAAAATCTCTCACTTCAACTCCTCCTGCAATCAATCCACATATACTGCCTCTGCCCAGTACCATCTGCTATATTTTGAAAGTAATTTTCTCTCCGAAAGGATAGTGTCCTTTGAGAAATCTATGCAGCACAGCAAATCTGTTGTCCATCACAGGGAAAAAACGAAAATGCCTGCCTCACCACTTTGACGCCTATAGTCATCCCAAGGAAATGTCACAAAATTATCAACAAAGCCTATCAGTCTATTCAGAAACGGTTTTCAAGATAAGAAAACACTGTATCCCACAGGATCTGTGGAGATTTCAGTATAAGCTGAGGATGATAGTGATACAAAAGTAAGTACTAACAGGGATGAACTAAAAAGTCAATGCCTGCCTCACCACTTTGACGCCTATAGTCATCCCAAGGAAATGTCACAAAATTATCAACAAAGCCTATCAGTCTATTCAGAAACGGTTTTCAAGATAAGAAAACACTGTATCCCACAGGATCTGTGGAGATTTCAGTATAAGCTGAGGATGATAGTGATACAAAAGTAAGTACTAACAGGGACGAACTAAAAAGTCTAAGGCTGTCCTAAAAAACATTGGTAAGAATGCCAAGTCTCAAAAAAACCCAAACACATTAAGATATTCTAGTTTTATAAGTGAAAAATTTTCGTGAAGCACTTCCTCTGTCTGTATCTTGACAACAGAACTGAGCTCTACTTAAGATGTTTTGTGCAAGGAATATCATAATCTTAACTACTAAAAAAAAATATGCTTTTTATTTGGCACTCTTCAGACAACTGTGCATCTGTGTAGCCATCAGTGTGTGCTACCGCGGGTGTTGCTGCTAGTGCTGTGCCAACTTCCAGCGGCCTTCTCACACCACTTGCCATGCTATTTCAAGCCTGACTGAAGCTTTCAGGCATACACGCTCACCTGCAGGAGCCTTGTCAAAGGGTGACTTGTCTTGCTCAAGAGAAGACTCAGATGTCATCAACTCTTCAGATGCAGCAATCTTGGTGTCAGCTGCGGAGATAGACTTAGCTTCTGCAGAGGCAAACCCAGAATCCATGGCAGGAAGAGGCTTGGCTTCTGCTACAGGAGCAAATCCAGAATCCATGGCATGAACATGGTTGACTTCTGCTGCAGGGGCAAACTCTGCATCTGCTGCTGGGGCAAACTCAGACTCCATAGCATGGTGAGATTTACTATCTGCAGCTGGGGCAAACTCAGACTCCATAGCATGGTGAGATTCCACATCTGCTGCTGGGGCAAACTCAGACTCCATAGCATGGTGAGATTCCACATCTGCTGCTGGGGCAAACTCAGACTCCATAGCATGGTGAGATTCCACATCTGCTGCTGGGGCAAACTCAAAATCCATAGCATGGTGAGATTCCACATCTGCTGCTGGGGCAAATGCCAAATCCATAGCATGGTGAGATTCCACATCTGCTGCTGGGGCAAAACCTGCATCTTCTGCTGGGGCAAACTCCAAATCCGTAGCATAATGGGACATAGCATCTGCTGCTGGAGTGAAGCCCACATCTGCTGCTGGAGTGGATGCATCATTGACAGCATTAGGAGGCTTGTCTTCTGGTGCAGGAGCAAACCCAACATCCAGAGCCTGAAGAGGGCTGGCTTCTGCTGTAGGTGCAAATCCAGCATCCAGAGCTTGAGGAGGCTTGGTGTCTCCTGCAAGGATGGACCCAGCTTTTTCTGCAGAAGCAGACATGACATCCGAGGCAGGAACACATACTGCATCTGCTACAGAAACATCAAGCACAGAGGTCAATGAGGAAAAAAAAAAAAAAAAAAAAAAGAAAGTAAAAACCTGACAGTGTGGTTTTACGACTAGAGAAGACGGGGCTTTCGCACCCTGTCTTTCTTCTTGTCTTTCAGCACCACATTACTTCCCCCCCTTACGGTAGTTGTACTAGTCTTTATGATGCTCCTCAACGCACCCAAGTGCTTTTCCTACTACAGCCTCATGTGCCTTGTTTTGTATCCTTGACTACAGTGTTAGACATCCGCCTGCTCCTAACATACATCAGCCAAAAGACGCGCTGTTTCTGTTTAAAAACTACCTGATGCTACATAGCTGGCAAGAGCCCAGAGCTGCTGGATCCACTGCGAGCAACACATTCCAACAGAATATATACAGGAATCACAATGAGGGGGTTTTCCTATATAGCAAGACACAGAAACTTTTGGTGTCACCTTTCTGAGCCCAGCTGTGTATTCCAACAGCGGAAAAAGTCCTCAAACATTCCACAGCCAGATGCACTTCACTTTAAATACTGGTTATGCTGTTCACGGGTGGTATGGTGCTGCAACTTGAGCACTGGCACTCTTGACGCAGAAGATACTGCCAACCAGTGAATCACCAACTGCCCTTTATTCTTTCATGCCCAACTTGGCCTCGTTCATTTTTTACATAATGTCTACTAAACACTGAGCTGTTAGTTTCAAAATAACATTTGTCAGTTCACAGTACAATCAAACCTCTGCACTTACGTTAGCATTTTCATAAAAACCCCTTAAAGGAGTTTTTTCAGTCAGTTTTAGTTTAACATTTCAGCTGTCTAGAGGCAAGTTTTTACAAATTATCAAAAGGCACAAGCACTAGGCTTCTCTTCTGCAGCTTTAATTTCAACAGCTCCAAGCACTACCCATAGCCCGTGTAATGCAGCACAGTGACCTGAACATCTCAGATATATTGCTGAGTAGACGTTAAAAAAATAAAAATTTCTACTGATTGTTTGAGTCACATCTAAAAATATCCTCCCCAGACAATGGAAAAGATATTAAAACTTAAATTAGATACCAAAACTGAAAAAGGAAAGAAATTAGAAAAATGGAAAAAGTCCCTTTTAAAATAGCACTTCAGGATCCATTTAGATAAAACCAATACTCTAGTGAACCAAACCAAAAAGATCCATTATGCACTAGCTCTCATTTAGTTTTGACTTCTTTTTTTTTGGAGGTGATATCATGATCCTCTCCAAAAAAAAAAAAAATCTAAAGATTGTAATTTTACAGAAGAATAAGACAGTAAAGAGATAGATATTAAAAGCGGTATGGATGCTGCCTTGTGAATCATGGAAAGTACTGGAATAAAGCACAAAGAAACTGGACAAAGACTGGTGTAAAATGTACCATGAGTCTGATGCTATGTATAAATACCTTAAAAACTGTCTGGTTTAAAGACTCTTTAAAACAGAGTCTGTCAGGTATTTATACACAGCATCAGACTCATGGTATAACCGCATTCTTAACACACCCTGATGTTTTTCTGGAGCTAAAATTTTGAGAAAGTAAAGAATTATTAAACCAGTTACAGGCCTGTGACACAAGAGTTGAAAAGTCTCATAGACTTGCTATTTCTCACCAACACAATTCAGGTATCATAAATCTTTAGACACAATGGAATTTGTTAACACCTTCAGAAGAGGCAATCCCATGTCTTTCCACCATTACAGCTTGTTCATGAAGGGCCTAAACCCAGCACCGATCTTTAGACTGGAGCAACTTTACCTGATGCCACAACTTTTGGTCCATCAGTAGCTTCAGCCTCTCCTGGGGATGCTGTTACTGCAGGAGGAACAAAACCAGGAGCCACTGCCACAGGGCTTTCCGGCAAATTTGGGTTTATTGCTTCAGTCACTGTGGGGGGCACTGGGCACACAAAACAAAGTTTGATTAAGCACTCAGAAAGATCTTAGCAAACAGCTTTCTCTTCTGGAGTTGCCAGGATGTGAATCACCCTCTCAAGGTGCCGCCTGCAGCAGCAACCCTGCTGAGTAAGCTGTCCCACTTCAGCACCCCGGTAGGATCAGGCCAAAACAGAATTAGTTTTTATTGTCAATTTTCAGAAAATTAATTTCTGCAATACCTAGGAAAACACTTGTATCTTGAGAGAAGCGACCGCTGTGACAAAGTTGAGGAACATTCAGTTACAAAGCCTCCCAGTTCTACCCTGAGCTCTAGGCAGAGCCACCAGCTCCAGAAATACTTTCTACCTAGGACCAGTGTTAAACTACTCTCTTCTTAGCTTGTTCACCAAAATTGGCAATAAAGATCCCATTATGAATCAAATATTGTAATATACACGCAACCGCAATGGAACTATGTCCCAAAGGAGCTTCACCCCATTATGAATCAAATATTGTAATATACATGCAACCGCAATGGAATTATGTCCCAAAGGAGCTTCAAAGATTTAACTGTAATCAGAGTCTAAAGATAATTGGACAGAATACACAGGTTTGCAATTAGAATTTAGTTTAAAATTCTATTGATTATGCATGAGCCAAAATTATGTTTCTTGGTGCCCTCAGCTGCACCGACCCTTAGAAGCAGTAAACACGAGTGCTCTGACTTATCACTCAAGTCAGCAGACTTGACTCTCAGTGTGTACGAAGACTAGAATCCCTCACAGCAGTAAAGTTCCAGTTTTAGAGTTTCTTTTCAAGAGTAAATTTTATTCAACCTATTTATTTTAGTGTCAAGTAATGCTTGAATACGCATCCCAACTGGAAATTAGGGTATCTTCACCGTAATGGAGATGCACAGAATGGAGACACAGTCTGGAATCCACACAGCTTGCTGCTGAACGTATTTTTTTGCACACATCTACATCTGCTAACTTAATTCCCCAAAACCCATGAAAAGGCCATGCTTTCAGCGAGTTAGAGCCCTGCTACACAATATGCCCCCAAAAGGGCATGCTGCTAATATCTACTGACGGTCGGGCTTGGAACTGCATATATTAAATTTGTTACCCTAAATTAGAAGTAAACAGTCTGTATAAATGCAGGGTTCTCCCCACCCCTTACAGCACTAAACCACAAAATGTGTGTTCGGTAACATCTCTCCAAAACGTGCATTTCTATTCTAAATCGATCTGAGAACCAGAAACTGTTTTTCTTGGTCAGATCCCACTTCACTCCATCACAGCGCTGTGTTTCTGGAAAAGGCTGACAGGGAGAGAAGCTCTGCTTCTGCTGTTCAGAAACTCTCTCTAGACAGTTCCTGCAGATCAAGTCAAAACTGTTTTTACCTGGTGGCTCAACAAAGAAAGAGGCATCTGGTCCCTTCACGTCATGCTGAGCTCCCATCCAATGTTCTTCAGGCGCTACAGAAAACAAACACATTTAGTCCTGCCAATGACACCAGCATCGCTTTATTTTTTCAGTTGAAGGTATTGACTTTGCTGTTTCGCAAGTTCATTCTCAGGTAACTTTTCAGTTCCCCTTAAGAAGGGTATCAGAACATCACAGTTCTTCTGTGATTATTGCTAGTGAAAGCTTGCACCAGAGAAGAGTTATAACCAGCACTGATGCCAGGACCAAAGACAGCAGGTTTTTTCCTCAATTCTTCTGGGCAAGAGGCTCTAGGTGGCCCTGCTTGAGCAGCGGGGTTGGACAAGATGACCTCGACAGGTCCCTTCCAACCTCAACCATTCTGTGATCTCCTAAGATAAGAACATTCACACTGAACCAAGAACTGTCAACGCCAACAGGATACATAAAATTAGTCAAGATTAGAAAGTATCGACTCCCTCACCAAGATTCTTGAGGACCAGTAAACCTGTAAAAGCTAGAAACCAGGTGCATAGCCTTCAAACCCAGCTAGCAAGACAGACAGTAATGGCAAAACATCTGTTTCTTACCTGCTCTGTCTTGCAGAAATTCTGCAGTTGAATCCAGGCCAATGAAGGCTGATGGGTCCAGAGCCTCTGCAGGAGAATACAAGGGCCCCAAGAAAGGTTGTTCAGGTACCATCATGGGTCCATGTGGTGCTAATGAAATAAAAGGCCACTTGTTAATCACCATGCTAGCCCTAATGACTCCCCTCCAAAATTTAAAGTCTCTACAACACTTGGAAAATAAACTAGTCTGTTCTGCTCACAAGCAGTTTAGATAAAGTTTGTAAAGCAGCTCTCTCAGTTAGCTCACCTTTACAAACTGCATTGTAAATTATGTATTTATGTATAACTTTTTAACAAGGTATAAGACAGTAAACACAGTCAAATTACTTCCCTTTTGCTTTCTGCTCCCATGAATCCTTGTTAATTACCACTTGAACTCCAACAGTCCAAAAACTGAAGACCACTTTGTGGAAACAGTTCACGCCTATTTGGTTTCTAGCCATGAAGACAAGAGCCATCAGTAATGCCTGCTTTAACTCAACTTGTCTAGTTGTCCTATTTCCTTCTGTCTACACACACTTCAAAAAAAACCTTTCCTCGAAGTAGCTATTGGAATGGCTAGAGGCACAAAAAAAGAAAAGAAGTGATTATATAGTCTCTGAACTTATCAGCTTAGTAATTTTCAGTACTTGAAAGTCAACAGAGAAAACACCAAAACCTGACCATCAGGGGCAAACACCGAGGAGGAACTCACCATGGATGTCTCTGGAAGCATCAACATGGTCCGTGAACAGCGGCACATTCTTCATGTCAGTAGGAAACGATAAATCAGGCAGATTCTCCCCTCTGTGCATGCTGAAGGGGTCTGGCAGGAGACAAGAACAAGGCCAGTGTCACCACACAGGGGGAAGACACGGTACAGAGTAAGATTATTTAAAAAACAAGATGAAGATGCACCTGACACCACCACTGGACTTCCAAGGGAAAACTGCTTTCAAGTTTATTTACCAGTGGCAAACACTTTCATAATGAGGATTTCTGCCCAGCAGTAAAACACAGTTGCTCAGACTGCTTCCTAGGGAACACTGATAAAAGTTTAGATTACGAGTTGTTGCATGGAGAACCTGTCTCCTTCTCTCATGGAGGAAGCATGTGTTTCTGATCTGATGGACACATACAGCTAACCTGAGTCAGGAACAATGGTTGAGCTCTGGATCAGTTAACTTGACAATTAACTAGTGCCTTCAGCTCTGGGGTCCTCAGCACAGGAAGGACAGGGACCTGTTGGAGCGAGTCCAGAGGAGGCCACGGAGATGATGCGAGGGCTGGAGCACCTCTGCTGTGAGGACAGGCTGAGAGAGTTGGGGTTGTTCAGCCTGGAGAAGAGAAGGCTCTGGGCAGACCTCAGAGCAGCCCTCCCGTACCTAAAGGGGCCGACAAGAAAGGTGGGGAGGGACTTTTGACAAGGGCCTGGAGTGACAGGACAAGGGGCAAGGGCTTTAAACTGGAAGAGGGCAGATTTAGATGAGAGATTAGGAAGGAATTCTTCCCGATGAGGGTGGTGAGGCCGTGGCAGAGGTTGCCCAGAGAAGCTGTGGCTGCCCCATCCCTGGAAGTGTTGAAGGTCAGGTTGGATGGGGCTGGGAGCAACCTGGTCTGGTGGGAGGTGTCCCTGCCCGTGGCAGGGGGGCTGGAACGAGGTGGGCTTTAAGGTCCCTTCCAACCCAAACCGTTCTAGGGTTCTACGACAGCAGGCCAAAGAAAGCCTGTGCAAGCTACGTGCTCTCCTCCCTCAAAACAGTAGGCCAGTATAAACTAACTGATGGGCCAGTATTTTAACCAAGTTACAAGCCAGAGAGGAAAAGAACACGTTTCCCAGTGTCCCCAGGCAGATGAGCAGCCTTCGCCCTTAGTTCCAGACCAGATGCATTGGTGAGGCTGTCAGGATCTTTAGTCTACATTTGCAAGCCATTTGTGTCAGCTTTGGTTGGTCTAACATGCGTTAGCTTTGTTCTGCTTTCGGTCCGTGTTTTTGCAGATGACATTGATCTGTCCACTTAAAGATGGAACTCCAGCAGCTGAGGATTCAGCAAGAGAAAATGCCTTTTCTGCAAGTTTTATTTTTTGTGCGCACACATCTCCTTTCCCCTCAAGTATGAACACACGGGCGTTCAAACCCAGACAGGACAGGGAGAACCACCATGCTGGGTTTTATAAAACGGATTACTTAACTGAAACGCCATGAGTCAGAGAGTGGACAGATGACCTCACTGACAGAATAAAACGAAGAAAAGATGACCCTTCCATGAGTTAGGCACTGTACCAGAACGCAGCCAAGGGCAAGACACTGCAAGGGGAAGGAAAGGTGGCATTCCTCTCAAACAAATTATTCGATAGTTTACAAATCCCTGGATGTGTTTTATGATCAAGGACTCCTAACACATCTTGCTGGCTTGTGCCAGCTGTACATTGCATCCCTCTCCAGACAGGCACAGCTGAGCCACGAGAGGTTTCGGCTCAAGTAGCCTCTTGCAGACAAGTGATATTTCTCACGACCACCTCACACGTTGCATTACCCAGGAGCTGAAGAACTCTCTGTTCCCAAAATGGCCGTCACACCCCGATTTTCAGACACTGCACAGATTTCTTCCAGTTAAGCACAACTCGAAGAGATTCAGCTGAAGGCTGTTATTCATTTTTATGTCGGGCGTGCTATCCGCGGGGATGACAGCCAAACTTCAAATGTCCATGTGCCCATGGTGCTCCAGGATCAGGTGAGCTATGTGAATTCTTTTATGAATCTATCAGACTATTTGAGATGCCAAGATAATGTCTTACTTCAGAGTAAACCGTAGAAAATTTTAATTTCAGGCTGTTTACAACAGTATTACCAAGAGTAAATAACTGCCTTTTTTCCAATTAAAAAAAAACAAAAAACAACTCCCCCAAAAACCCCAAACCCACAAAAAAACATCATGACTGAAACCAGTTTAAAAACTAAAGGAGATGCTGATGATCTCCCCTCTTTGTCCAGCAGTTAGATGACATGGCAAAAATGGGCAACCTAGATTAAGCCCTGTCTCCACTCCAGAGGGAGAAAGGGGAGAAGTGGAAGGAGCTACAGCTGAACTTTTGTTTCCCACCTCCACAGATCCCCCACAGAGTCAAAGCGGGCCTGTGCCCTACCCAAGTTTTAGGACTTCTGTGACTGGTAAGTGATGCTGCTCTGCTGGTGACAAGGCGACGCTTCCAGCAAAACACATTGCAGCTGAAAACTGAAAGGCAAGTGAGTAAGGATGAACTGTATGAATGGGATATGGCCACTTCAGGAAATTATCAGTTCTTGCATTAAATGAACCCTCAAAGTAACTCTCTACTTGCTCAAAATTTGCCGCTTGTTTAGAATATTATGAGTCCAGACAAATGTTAAGAATCTGACAGTACTATTTCAAGACAGCTTGGAGGCAAGATGGACAAAACCTTTACAGAAGTTTCTTCCAGCTCACTTCCACAGACACTCATATCCTCTGCTGTTCAGAGACACAGTTCCAGTTTGCCAATAACTGTGGACTAATAAAAGCATATTACGGTAGATCATTTGAATAGGAGCTCTTCACGTTTAGATATTTATCTGTAGTTACAGTAATAAATCACGATACTCTTGTCATTAAGGGCCTTGCAGCACTTTCAAAGCTTACAAGAAATTAGATAATGTTTGAGTTTTAATCATTCTACACTACAGTAACATTTTTCAAAGAAGTCTTGTAAAACATATACGTACGTTTTTGCTCATAACTGTTACTTTGGTTGGGTCCCACTGCCAGATCTCAACGCAGTGTTTGTAACATAGAACAGCAAAGTCCAGAGCAGACTCAAACGCACCCTTTCAGCTGCTCGCAGAAGTTGCAGAGCTGGCATTTCCCATATTTCTCACCAAGGAACAGGGAATTACAGCAATGCCGGTCGGGAGACCTGTTACACCACTGAACAGAGGATTCTCTCCTTGGGAGGGAAATTATCCTACTGTTTTCCAAGGAGTGTGTATAAAAGTATTTCATAAACTCGTAGACTTTTATGAGTCTGCTGTTCACGTTTTTCTCCTTCTGCTGACAAGTCCTTAAAGCTTGTTTATGCTCTCTGATCCCTCTGCTCAGTTATGGGAACAGACTAACCTCTACGCAGCATCTCTTGTTTACACACTACCAGGAAGCGCAGTACGGAGGAACACTTCCATACTGGAGTATACGTGCTACCTTACACGTGTACAGATGCGCAAGATAATCCAAGGAGATGGAACTGAAGGAAATGTGGTTTCGTGCAATAGATAACCCACAGATTCACATTATTCAGGTCAAAAGAATACTGGGTGATGGGCTAGGTATGTAAGCATCATTATGTAGGTATGAGCAAGTTTGCCATCTGGCTATTGAGCGTAACTACATCAACATCCCATTCTTTCATTTAACAAAGTAATGAGAGGGAAAAAACCAACAACTGTGTTTTAGAAACTAGTGGCTCTTCTGTTCCAGTTGTTCCATGAATCGTTTCTTACCGTTGTAACAACTTATAATTTCTTCACAGAAAGTAAATATGAGATTCAGATAGCAAGAAAATAATTTAGTAAGCAGGCCCACAGTACTCAAAAACATATAAAAGAAGTTTCATCCTGTTTCAGCCAGTATCTTTCGAAGGTTTATTGCCTGTTATAATCTGGGCAGCACATATGTTTCTCATACCCTCCAAGAGCTAGGGAGTAATTTCCCATAAGCTTTCTCAAAAATGAGAGAAAACTGGGTGAAAGTTGTTGGATGAAAGGGTATCTTTTTGCAGGGGCAAGTTATAAAAGGTTCATCTAATTTTCACGAGAGTCGGTAGCTACACAGGCTGCCTCTGGAACAGCCCAACCTGCATTGCAGATGCAGCTACGTGACAGCTGGAACTGGCATTTCGGAGAGGCAGAGAAGACTGCCTTTCGGCCGTCAACAATTTTGGCAAGGTTTGCACTGAAAGCCCTGGTACCCGAGAGCGGTTAAACTGTGGGAGTTAACCAAAAACTGCTGTCACCATGTGAGCCAAGTCAGGGGAAATCTGCTCGCCCACACTCTGGGTGCTCTAATAGCCTGGACTAGCAACTCCGTTTGTGACCAGCTTAGACTGCGCCCTAGGGCAAGTCAGGGGCTCGGTGTGCTAAGTTAACTCTGGTGTCAAGGTGTTACAGAGCAACACATCCTAAAGAACATAGGCGTGAGTACAAGGCAAGAGAACGAAACCACCCTTAGGGATAGAGGCTAGGACTCTATGATGTTACACAACTGACAGAGGAACAGATTTAAGAGTAATACAGTCATACCCGCCATCTCCATGGGTTTGAATACGGGCTGTGATTCAAAGCACAGGTCTCTGTCGTCCATCGTCCAGGAGTCATTTCGATCAAGAAATTCTTTGTAAGACAGCTTTTCATCCATGATTTCTCCTGGGAATACTGAAATTCGAGAAGAAAATGACACAGTCAAAAGTGAAACTTTAAACTAAAATATTTAAAATAGATTATTGTGTGATATAACACTCAGAGGCCAAATGATAACAGAAACTGTTAGTCAAACAGGAGACCACGAATATTCCTTTTTTTTTTACTGCTTTGATCTAACTCTTCCAATATAAGAAACAGAACAATGGGAATTTTCTGCATCTTGATGGACATATAAGATCAAGAATGGACTCACACATCAGAGTGCTGTCCTGTTTTCAAATGTCAGACAATTCGCACTAGCTCCTCAAACTCCTCTTTAGGGAGATTTTTTGTTAACGTAAGAGCTGGAACGACCCTGAGACCCTGAACTTGCGAGGCTGAGCAAAGCTTCCAAGTCTGTCAGTACAGAAATGCTGAACATAACTTGCTCATCGAGTCACGGCAGGGAGGAGGGGAAACCAAAGCCCCTTCCACTCGTGCCCAGGCATTGACTCGTAGGCACCGAATCGGACCCTATTTACAAAGATGGTAGTACCACCACAGACACACAGTACCCACAGGATGGGTTTGCTCTCTATTTTACTAGGAAGACAAACTCCAAATCATTTAAGTGACTAACTTTTCCCTAAATACCTCAAAGGTCTTTATGTGTGTATCTTCATATTTCACATTTAAGCCTTATCTTCCCCCAGTTTACAAAAGACAGTTCTCTGAACACATCAACACATCAAAGCCTGACAGTTCATATCTGACCAAGGAAAACATTCATCTTTCTTTGCTGGCTCATGTTAAAAACAACTGCACTAACAGCCTTCAGCAATTTGAGATGTTATAGAGTCGAGTATTTTATTACCAAAGCCTTGGTGAGCACCTTGCACCACATACAAATGTCCCACAGAAAAATGCATGGAAATAAAGAAGAAATTAGACTACATAAAACTATTTAAATAAGGTTTGTCAGAAGGAGTATTGAAAATATGCAGATCAGCCTTTTCCTGAAGTCCTTACAGGCAGCTGGGAGACGTTTAGAAAACCAAAGCAAGGCGGCTCAGCTGTGAACTGAAACACCCTCCAGCAGCAGCACTAAGACATGCCGCGGGCTCTCCTCTTCCTCACTTTCTGTGCCTGTCTGATCGGTGTTTTTTTAATAACATCTCCACTTTGCTCCAGCCTATTCACTTCGCCCAGTGTAGCACCTTGTGATGAACTAGTGGATAAACAAGAGCCTGTAGCATCCTTGCACCCCGACCACAATACACAGATATATGAAACACTGACAACAGCCCCAGCGGTATCGACATCTTCATGAACAAGATGATTTCACCTCTGCCCTGGGACGCTGAGATTTAGAGGCCCCTGAGAGTGCTGCAGGCATCTAAATTTCAGTATTGCGTCCAGCTCTGGGGGTCCCAACACAAGAAGGACGTGGACCTGTTGGAGTGAGCCCAGAGGAGGCCACGGAGATGATGCGAGGGCTGGAGCACCTCTGCTGTGAGGACAGGCTGAGAGAGTTGGGGTTGTTCAGCCTGGAGAAGAGAAGGCTCCGGGCAGACCTCAGAGCAGCCCTCCAGTACCTAAAGGGGCCGACAAGAAAGCTGGGGGGGGACTTTTGACAAGGGCCTGGAGTGACAGGACAAGGGGCAAGGGCTTTAAACTGGAAGAGGGCAGATTTAGGTGAGACATCAGGAAGAAATTCTTCCCGGTGAGGGTGGTGAGGCCGTGGACGAAGC
>NW_009611083.1:39317-45019 GCF_000690535.1 Cariama cristata | reverse complement strand
GGAAGTGTTGAAGGCCAGGTTGGATGGGGCTGTGAGCAACCTGGTGTGGTGGGAGGTGTCCCTGCCCAGGGCAGGGGACTTGGAACGAGATGGGCTTTAAGGTCCCTTCCAACCAAACCATTCCATGATTCTATTTTTAACACTTCAGTTCAACAGAGAAGCAAAAGCAGCAGCTATTGGTAATGGCCCGGATGGGAAAAAGCACTAAGGTAAAAATTAAGTTCTCCCGGTAAATAAGAGATGTATCAATATGTACAGCATATGAAACCTAGCTATAAATGAGCTAACACTTGTGAGCTTTGATTTATACTTAACACAGAAAAAAAAATCCCGAACTTCAGTTGTGTCACTACTGGCTATTCTATCGTAGCTCCCTCGTAGTCTCAGCTGTTACTGTAAAAAGCCCAGTCATTTCAGCTTTCAAAGACATTTCCAGATCCTGCAGTTGTACAAAATAAATGAAACTGTAAGCCCTAAAGTTTTCAAATATGACAAACGCAGTGGAAAGTCTCAAAACAAATATCCAGACTAATGACTTTTCAGATTAATTTTCATTTTAAGGAGAAGACCCGAATTTGTCAACTCTTCTATCAACAACATTAGACTTTTAAACTGATTTCCTTTCTTCTGGAAAGAAAGAAACAAACAAAAATTTACACAAACCCCTTCTCTCAACCCCTAATGCAGTATGTTACACTCTCTCGCCAATACATCTCTTTATGCTTTTAATATTTTTAGCTTCACTTAGGCTAACAACACTACTTGCAATGCGGGAGCTCAGGAAAGGAAAGGGAGTGTGCCTCAACAGATATCCCTGAAGATCCCCTTAACTCAGTGCAAAACTGCTGTTAATAAAAGCAAAACCAATGTCGACACACAGAAGGAACAGAACGGAAGAAATAATTAAAAACACAATGCCGGAATGTAAAAGCAACAACCGCTGCCTCTTCTAGGAGACTGAGGTACCAGCTAGTCGCAAACAGAGACTTCAGAGCAAGGTGGCACAGAGATTCATAGAGAGACTGTAAGAATTCTAATAGTAATAAAATAAAGTGATTGAGAAAGGGTAAGACGAAAGATGGCTTTTGTGGGTTTCTTGGTTTGTTTTACATCACAAAATAATGAAACGATACCAGCCCAAATCTATCAGCGGTTACAGCAATTTGATCAGAGATTTTGTTCTTACAAGAACAGGAGGGGATTCAATGAAGTTAAAAACACGTCAAAATCTCAGATTGATATCTAAATACTACTTCTCATAATTAAACTCTGGAGCTCGATGTCATACAGCGTCCCTGGGGTCTAAAACTTTGCAAGGTCAGAGGCGTACGACGGTCTGCACATTCCTCTTTTGAGTCATTACCAGCAATACACTTCAGCAGGGACTCCACAGATAATCCCCAGGAAAGGCAGAAGAATTAACGAGCTTCACCTCCCTTTGAGGCGTTACATCAACTGCGGCGTGGCGGACGGGCCAGGGGACTAGGCGAGCGTTTCTCCCCCTAAATTCAGAGGGAGGCAGTGATGGTGTCACCAGATTTCAATTAAGAGCAGCTGAGTTCCCTCGGTGGGAGGCAGGACACGAGCCCTCCCTGCCCACGCTAGGCAGGGAACCGCTGCCTTCCTCCAGCTGCCGCCGGGCTCGTTCTCCTGCTCCGTCCCCATCCCTCTGCAAACAGAGATGCTTCCAGCTCCCAGGCTGACCTGAACGGGGATGTCCCAGGTGCGCTCCGCTTCCAAGGGGGCTGAGGAATGTTGTAGCAGACGTGCTGCAGACACAGTGAGCAAAAAGGAACTGGATCTTCAAAGGACAACGAGACAGACTATTCACAAGGCTGCTCACGGCACCGGCGTTTGAACTTGGGTGTCCCACAACAAACAACCGAACAAGTAACATGCTGGAAAATGCTTTTTTCCTACTGAAATTCAAAATACAGAGAACGCTGCCTACCAGCCCCAGGTTGGGTACTGACACACCATGACAAGACGGGCACTAACTACGGGAAGCAATATTATGCTCTAACACAAGTTCACAATTGTAGAAGAGTTCCTATTCAGTTTCTGATCCAACTAAATGGAAAGAAAATGCATTTAATTTTCACCCCTATACGCATTCTGAGGGCCAGAGAGTGGAATTCAAAGTGTAATTCCAGTAAACACAAGATTTGCTACTACTTCACTGTTCTGTAAACACCACCGAGAGAAAGTGCTGCAGAACTGCTTTCAAATAAATTCAATTTCTGACCATCAGCGGAGTTATTCCTACCTCTCATGCTACAACCCCGCAGATGCTACAAGCATCCTAAAGCACTGCTGATTTGGCAAGCGGATGCTGCTTTTCTGCCAGTGGCTTTTAGCTGTTATTCTGCTAAATGACTGTATTTGACATGGTTGACTTCAGCAGAGAGGATACAGAAGCTTCCCAGGCCAAGCTTTACAACAGCTCTGCTTCCTCTGTGCAAAGGGCGAGGGAGAACCGCGTAGAAGCGGCAGGCAGGACAGGCGGTAACCCCCTCGTGTTCACAGGGCCATCAGCCTGGCAATGCTGGCTGATCGCGGTGTCCGAGCATAGCTTAAAGGCTGAGAATTTAAGCAGGAAATATTTTATTAAGACAGACACTGATCGTTTAGATTTGCAAAGTACTTTGAAGATAAAGTGCCACTACACGTGTCAAGAGACATTATTATTTACAATTATTTGTGGTGCAGAACAGCAAGGGATTTAATTATATTCTATTGTAAATTCTTCTAGACAAGAGCCTGTCATTCGTTTGTCTATAAAACTCTATTTAAAGCAAAAAAACCCAGAAGACTGTGAATGTCCTTGTCAGTGTGAGGGAGAGGCCTGGGAGCAGTTAAAAAAATCTGACATGAACTTTCTCAAAGATGACTTTAACTGATTTTTGGATTGGACCCACACTAAGTCTGATCGACTGTAGAGCACACACCGGTTGAACTCTAAGTATTTTAACTAAATCTGTTAGTACTGGACCACAAATACGCATTGGCATATTGCTATTATTAATAGATTTCACAGGGAAAAAGATAAAATCAGGGTTACAACAGGTAAACCAGAAGTAAAACCTCCACTTTTTTTTTTTAGTAGACAGGTCGCATTCATGCCTTTACTTAAAAAGGAGGGGAACCTCCCTCAACCACAGACCTTGCTGGAAAAGGAATGAGGAGGACATAAGGCGGCAGACAAAAAGAAGTGTAAAGGGAAACATTTACATGCGACATCAGAGGAAATCAAACTCCTGTAACAGTCGAGCAAAACTATATTGGCATTTGCAAACCCTTAGCTCCAGCAAAAGCCCCAAAAGCCAGATGAAAGATGATTCAGAAGCGGTTGTGAATTGCCTCTGCCAAACCATCAGCAATACAAACCCAAGACCTGCATATTTTTCCTACAATATTTTCATAACAGATGCTAATTAAAAAAATAAACAAAACCAAACCACTATTGCTTTCCAGCAGAAAAACGGAGGTACGAAGGAATCCAGGCAGCTGCTGGAGGCAGGCAAGAGGCCAGCAGCCCGGGCAGGAGCAGGCACGAGGCTCCCGAGAGCAGAGCAGCCGTTCGCTCCCCGCTGCCAGCGGCGTGCCTCTGCCGAAGCTGATCTCCGCTATGCCAGTGCCACCGGCAGCGCCAGCCGAGAACAACGATTGCTGTATCAAAACAAGCATTAGCAAAAACTCCCTTGCTATTCCCAGTGAAAGTGTTTTTCAACATTACTCGCCATACAGCTGCGAAGCGGACACTTCCACCTTATTTGCTGTCCCTACCCTGTCCCAATATTCAGTTCCTCCTTATTCAAGCAAGCGTGGTGGAACATGAGAAATGTGATCTCAGAAACAGGGTCCCAAGGCCCAGAGAAAAGAGGATTTTTCAGTTCCAAACCTAGCTCTGCAGACCCTCCTAGAACACACAGCCTGCATGTGATCTACAAATAAAAGATGTAAAAGCAAACAGAAGTGACTAGCCAAACTCTTACGACGATCAATCCTGAAAGTGCCTATTAATATCTATCGGCAGCAGATAGTATACTCAACACAAAATGTAAATTTGAGAGATCCCACAAACCTGTAAAGTAATTTTAGCAAGTCTTAAACCTTGCTGATAGTTGAAAATCCGGTTATGACTTAATAACATAAACCAATGCAGGATTACAGCTTACAAAGTCTTGCTTAAAGAAAAAAGCCAAACATTAACAGCATACTTACAAAGTAAACTTGCTTCTGAAAGTAAAAAGATGGATCCCATGCAAGTAGCACCTTCCCTGAACCGATCCCGCAGCAGGTTCCGGAGAAAGAGCGCAAAACATTTAGTAGGGCTGCTGACAGGGTTGATTTGTTTGTTTTATCATCTGCTCTGCAAAGATCAGCACGGTCACATAAGCCAATTCAGAAGCTAATCCATACAAAACAGTACTTCTGGGCAACCTACAACACCGATGCTCCCAACGTGGGCTGCCGGCTGCGCCCAGTCTTCCAGAAGGAAAAAAAAAAAAAATTAAAAATCTGTACCCGCTAACATGCAGGCCATCACACAGTGAACTTCCAGCAAGAAGCACTCTTAGCAGAGGATTACCATGATAAAGCTGCAGGAGATGCTAATCTTGATAGGTCACTGACCAGATCTCTAGCTAGAGGTTAAGTATCTTCAAAATTAATGAGTCTGCAGCCATGAGATGTCCCTGCCAGCACCAAGCCAAGCAAACAGAAAAAGAGGAGCTTAAGACCTTTATTCCTGCAGCTGATCTTAAAGCTAATTTGCCCAGATGACCGTATTGGCATCCATTTCAGATACCGAACCAAGTTTGCCTTGCTGAAATCACCACCGAAGACCGGAGTTTTACCAGTCGGCAGAACAAGCCATGCCCTGCAATAAATTCTCAGCCATCTCAAAGAAAATGCAAGCCCACACCACCTCTGCAGGGTATGGTACACTACTACCTTCAAAAGGAAGCATTGTTAGAGGGCAGGGGGTCAGTAACACGCACATTTTTATATTCTACCTGAGATTTTGAGCTGTTTTGGTAGCACTTGGATCCTGCGTGAGGCTCTGCTCTGCACAGCTGCACTCGCAGGCTGCTGTGGGCAGTTACGAATGTGAGCAACTTCTCACTCCCAGCACATGGATACAGAAGATACTTGCCTCTACGTCCTCTCCGCTTCATTTTCTTGTTTTAATGCACACACACAGAGGTACTACCTTCAATATGCTAACCAACGGTGTTATACAGGATGGGATGACGAGTAGAACATCAGGTAAAAACCCTTACAGGCAGCCCAGACGTTCCAGGTTCTCCTCCTTCCCTCGCCCGGGACAGTGACGCATTACTTAGGGAAAGGGACACAGAAGCCTCACCTTAAAGGTCACACGGTACCTCTCCAAAGATGCTCAGCGCTCCTTCTGGGCATGCTGGCTTTGGAGTAAACAGAAAGCACCTTGCAGGAATATCTTCTCAATATTTCATTATCAGTTTCATTATTTAGTAAATTAGAATACTGTCTAGATCAGTTCAGAGGTAAGGGTCTTAAATTCACTGTAAATGAGTAATACAGACAAGCTTCACTAACACCCAGTACCCAAAGGATAAACGTATACAAACAACATGGAAAAGTATGTAAACCAGCCTACCAAATGAAGTTTGTACATTTTTTTATCCAAGAGGATAAGAGCTCAAGATTAAAAGCTT
>NW_009611083.1:16418-39255 GCF_000690535.1 Cariama cristata | reverse complement strand
CCAGATCAGAGCCATCAAAGTAGTTACTTTCTACCCAGTGACCTTCCTTTTGTCAAACTGAAATACAGGCAACTCCATTTAAGCTTTTTTTTTAAAAAAAAAAAAATCTGATGAAAATTGAACACTGGACAGGTTACTCAGCGAGGTTCAGGAGTCCCCATCCTAGAAGACACCTCAAATTCCAGCTGGACAGAGCCCAAGCAGCCTCCTCTGGTTTCCCTGCTTTGAGCAAGGAGGTTGGGTTCAAGATGTCAGAGGTCCCTTCCAGCCTCCTAAGCCTTCGCAGGTGCTTCAGGTGCTGCTTTTGGAGAAAAAGGCTTCTGTCCTTGCAGAAGATAAAGGCTTAACTACAAGGAGCTAGTGCTGAAACCAAATCTGGCTGAGATTACTCTACATAATTTGCTGCAATAAGAAACAAATTAAAATCCACCATGGAGTCAGATGGGAAAAAGAAGATCAGGAATATATTACAGGTCCTCAAGAAACCACAGGGTATTTCAGATGGTGCTGACAATTCAAGAAGCATTTCATTGCTTTCCTTCCGAAATTCCATGCTGTTATATAATCCGCAATGCTAAAAAAGCTCAGTGAGGACAACTGTCAGAACCAGTCTCTCTCAACTCAAAAGACGCAAAGTCAGTAACTTTAAAGTTCAACACAAGGTTCATATTTTGCCTTTTAAAAAAAAAAATCTTCAAGGGGGAAAAAAAAGCAATTGTCACAGTTTATTGGATAGCTTTGTCCCCTTACTTATTTTTCCTAAAGAGACATTTCTTCAGCAGAGATTGGAGTGAGCCCAGAGGAGGCCACGGAGATGATCGGAGGGCTGGAGCACCTCTGCTGTGAGGACAGGCTGAGAGAGTTGGGGTGGTTCAGCCTGGAGAAGAGAAGGCTCCGGGCAGATCTCAGAGCAGCCTTCCAGTACCTAAAGGGGCCGACAAGAAAGGTGGGGAGGGACTTTTGATAAGGGCCTGGAGTGACAGGACAAGGGGCAAGGGCTTTGAACTGGAAGAGGGCAGATTGAGATGAGATATCAGGAAGAAATTCTTCCCGGTGAGGGTGGTGAGAAACTGGCACAGGTTGCCCAGAGAAGCTGTGGCTGGCCCAGCCCCGGGAGTGTCCAGGGCCAGGTTGGATGGGGCTGTGAGGGACCTCGGCTGGGCTGAGGTGTCCCTGCCCATGGCAGGGGGGTTGGAACGGGATGGGCTTTAAGGTCCCTTCCAACCAAACCATTCTACGATTCATTCTATGATTGCTTCATGATAAACTGAAAACAAGAACCAGTGATGCACAGAAAGCACACCTCCCACCCTCAGCTCTAACTGTTCTACAAGCAATGTTTGTTCTCATGCTCCTGCTTCCCGCTGGGAATGTCAGATGCTCAGGAAGTGAGTAATTTGTTATCGTATTTCAGACGTTATTGGAGAATTCTCGCAGATCGCTGACAACGCTCCAGACTGCAATACAGGACAGCTTCCACCAGTTACTCTCTTTAAATTCCTCCATCTAGATCCACACTCAATAGACTCTACATTTTTTAATAACGAAAGCACTTATAGTCCTATTTTTAAACAAAAGGCTCTCTAAAGACTTATTTCCACAGACTTGTCACAGGCATGTATAAACAAAATAGCTCTACTTGGGAGACTTCTTTTACCCATAAAGCGTTACTGTGAGCAGGTATCTGTCCAGTGAATTAAGAGAACGAGACTTGTGTTTTCTGCAGGCAGATGAGAATTACAGGAATATTGCCGGTGTTACCAGGTGTTCTAAGACTTCAGACACCTGAAGCATGGTTGAATATTTTTACTTTTTGCTGTTCTTGGGCCTTTTGTTTCGTTTTTCCTAACTGAGATTTTGGAGAGACAAATGATGCAACTAAGGCAGTTTTACTGTTTCACTTGGGGTTCCTTTCTAAAGCTGAGGGCCTTCTACATATCCTTGCTAGTGAATATTTCAATTCAAAGCCATGCAAAAAAACCCACAAACCTGTTCAACAAGCCCGACACAAGATGCAAACAATGTAAGGGAACATCTCTACATATAGAAACCCCAAAGCAATAAAGACAAGACTGAGTCAGCTGAAACACTGCCCCATTCCCTTGTCTTGGATCCAGCCTTGTAATTGAGGAGCCCTTACAAGAAAGTATCAGCACATCTTGATCAGGCAGCCTTGCCTAAAATTTATGAAGTTGAAACGAGTAAAATTCTGAGGCAAAAGACTGATAGCACAGGAATCACCAGCTCCTCATGGTGGGCATACGAAGCCTGTCCAAAACCCAGTTTGCTGGTACCGAGAGCCCAAGAGATGCGAGGACCGGGCAGTGGAGTCCCACCCTCCATGCTGCCAGCCTGGCCAGACCTCCTGGGCACAACAGACCTCGTGCTCGCAAATGCACGTCTGCGAGTGATGAGACAATGATCCCGAGTGAATAAATTTTGGTTTAAAGTAAGTATCGCCTGCCCTTCCATAGTATCTCACACCGAGTTGTGTGGCTTCAATGTCCTACAAAAGCCTTCCAGAGCAATGTGGAAGTCGCCAGCAGAGCATGATGCTGCGGCGCTGCACGAGGAAGGAAGCCCCAAAGAGGTTTTGCGGTGGACTACAGCCCCTCCGCACTCGGTACGACCCTGAGCAGGGAGAGCGTGTCCCTTACGCTGTCACCACAAGCCAGTGACACTGCAGTTTACAGCGGCGAGCTGTGACCCAGAGCACTGTCATCCCTCATTCCGAGCAGGAAAAAGCTATTGCCCTTGAAAGGGCTGTTACCAAATTTAAACAGCCTTGTACTGATGCAGGGAATGCTCCAGTTCAAACACACAATTATAACTTCTTCGGCGGGGTAGGGGGAGAGGCTGGAGCAGCATCTCAGACGTGGCAGTTGCACATGTTGAGAAGACCGACCGTGCTCCAGATTAACCCAGGGTCAAAGTGACTGCGCAGTGCTTCAGAGCAGAAGCCTTCCAGAAGAGCAGGAGCAGCAGCAAGGAACCAGCACAAGGATTTGTTCAGCAAAGGTCAGTGCTGAGCTAAACGCTCAAGCCTTTCAAACATGGATATACGGAGGCATGAATTGCCACCCTGGAGGGGTGTAAGGGCTTTGGTTTTCAAGGAAGACAGGTTTGGGAGTCCTTTTCCTCCAGGGCAACTGAAGTAGACTCTTGAACAGGGACACGGTGTCCCCTAAACCTCTGGAGATGTGGGTTGGGAAGGATGAGAAAACATTACCAAAGAGACACACTAGAGCCCAGACATGCAACACAGAGGTCTGGCAAATGAGCAGGATCTACAGCTGGTAACATGCAAGCCCTGACCTTGAGACATGTGCTGCAAGGTGCCTCTCAGGTATATGGTGACCCCATGGAGCTGAGAACCAGAGGACTGCTCAGCAGCATGAGGCCCAGGAATAACCTGCAGTCCGGCCAAGATGATGGGCTGGTCCTGGGACACATTACAGGGAATCCCAAGGTGCAGCCTGGATTGAGGCTAACAGCTAAAGAAGGTGCAGGACTCCATAAACACAGAAAAGCAGCTAACGCACAAGTTTCTGCCATTCTGCAAGCAGGAGTGGGGCTTTGAAAGCACAGTGCCTCCTGCCCCCAGGAAATCCAAGAGTCAGAGCGCAGATTTCAAAAAAAACCCCAAAAAACTAAAAACAAAACCAAACAAGAATCTGAGGTATAAAAAGCCAGTAAAATTCTTACAGAAAATATCCCCTACGTACCATCTGATGATCATTTGGTAACTCGTGTTGAGGAACTCCGGCCTTCTCTAAGCTTTATCCTTCTGCACTGAGACCAGATCACATTTACCCGAACTACCATGAAAAATAAGCCTGCAAATTTCTCTTCAGCTAGACACAGGGTGCTTCTTTACCTTTAAGATCACAAGATAGCACAGGATTTCTTCTAACCCCATGCTCATACCACACAGACTAACCAATTACTGTTCTCTTCATGAAAAATGTGTTATATTTGAGATGTCTTTTCACGGGTCGGTTAAGCATCTCACGATCCCCATGCCCCCAGACTGTCTTCCATTTGCCTGTTTGACAGACACTGGGCATGGCTACCCAGCCAAGTCGTCATCGAAAGCAACTGGAGCAGAATAACTGCCTCTACCTCCTCGCACACAACACTCCTGCGAGGGCACGGCCGCTGCCTTCCTGTGCTGAGTCGCATTTCTGTTGTGGTCCGTTACAATTCCCAAGTTCTCTCCTGACAAACTCCAAGTGCTTCTCTGCTGAATTCTTTCTTCAAATGTAATCAGGGCCAGAGAAGAAAACAAAAATAAATAAAAGTACTTACAGTCTCTATTGAATGATCACGATCTCCAAGTGTATTCTTTTAAAAGTCAGTATTTACAAACAGAAACACACACAAGAACAAGGTCCATACACCATCATATATGAAGTGCCTGGCCACTATTTGAAAGTGATCCACTAATAAGTACTTTTCAAGAGCTACTTCTCCAGTTGAGGAGGGCACAAAACCGGCTGTCTCTTCTCAAGACTTAACAAGCAAATTACATTAAAGAAACATCCTTACTCACTGCACCCCATCTTACCTACACCTCATCTGCTACCTCGTCAAACAAAAGCAGCTTGAAAGACTGTTTCCAGAGCGCAGGGCGTCCCATGCTGAGGGACAGGGTTTAGTGGTGGGCTTGGCCATGCTAGGTTTACGGTTGGACTTGATGATCTTAAAGGTCCTTTCCAACCTAAATAATTCTACGATCTTTTCATTAATTTAAATTAGGTTGCAAGTCAGCGATGCTTCACATCTCTAGCCTGGGTACGGTGCTGGCCCCCTTCCCTTACCTGGGACCTTCACCCCCATCCCCATGGGTCCAAGCCAGCTGCCCATGGTTCAAAGGTTGATCTTGCATGTACTCTGTCGTGCGGAAAAGACTTGCTGTGGAGGCCTGTGCCACCACCGTGTTACACAGTATTACTTATCAAATCAAATAATAAACAACAGAACTAAAGGAGACAAGGGTCTGAATACTGCAGCCTTTTTTGCATCATTTTCTCCTCCGTTTCTGTTTATTAGTTTTCTTTCAACCTGCTCTTATGTCTAATAAATTAGAAAGCCCCTTCTTTTTGACTCATGTACTTCAGTAGCTGTAAATCATTACGTACCATAATCTGTGTAGTTTTTAAATCTCTTGAGCTGTAAGTCCTAGCTTCCATTTTTATTAGTTTCCTCCTTTTTTCCAGACCCTTTAAGGAACTCCTGACACAGCCATGTTAGTAACAGCCTACGAATGTCTTGTCTATACATACGAATCATTTGCCTTCATTAGTTCTCTAGCACTACACCTTCCCAACAGATTTAACTCATGAGATCCCTGACTGCCACGGTGAATTTAAATGCACTGTCCTTTTCTCCCTGCTGCTCATACCTTTACTTACCCAAAAATAGCCAAGTCTATCATACTTACTTGCCTCCACCTTATCTTCTATCCTTATCTTCATTCAGCTCTCATAAGTAAAAACATGCAACAGAGACGGCACCAGCTCACTTAATAACCCTTCTCCTAGTTAAAAAAATCCAAACAATTTAATTCAGCTATTTCTAGGTTGTAAGCCAACACTTATCCCCAAAACCAGGCGCCCAGAGCTGCTAGCGAGGAAGCCACTCGGAGGACTAAGAATGTATTATAAATATGCATGGAGTCCAGGAACTCTGAACAATTTTAATGTAAAACTGCTCCATGTTCAACCACACGGTATCAGTAATTCCATCCCCAGAACCGTTAGTGTTTGATCGCTGCTTAGATTCAAAACGCTTCACTTCTTTTGACCTACATATTTTGGCTTTCTTTCCCCGTCTGCTTCACACAAGATGCAGAGGAACATTCAGAAGTGACAATATATATTGTCACTCTTGAAAAATATAAATACATGTATATGTACACATATACACACGCATATCTATATACCTATCTATATATAGATATCTCTTTTCTACTGCTTCCCGAATCCCATCTGTGGGTGCATGTACACAGAAGTCCCCATATGCTTGTTCTGCAGAATGAGATAGTGATAATGGAAATAAGTGCTTAAAATAGAAAATTTCCCTTCAGCATTACAGTCATGTTTGTTTAATGCTGAGATTATAGCCTGTTTCTCAGCCTATGTTCACACACATCGCGGTGACCTACTTTCCGCTTTTAAAATCCCACGGCAAAAGCGGCAAGCTCACATGAGGAATCAGAAGCAGTCAAGAGAAAGCTATCTGCCACATCTGTAATATAGTTTTATGGCCATTAATTCCAGCTAGTGTCAAACTAATGACACGAGGGACATCAAAGCATGAAGCCATTTGCATAATACTAGAAGAATCTACAATTCTATTACTATTTATTCAGGAAGCTTCTGCTTAGAGAATGAGAAAAATGACATGCTGTCTCTGCTCTTTTGAAATCATTATAATTTGCAGCCTTGTAAAGAACCAGCCAGTTTTCTAGGAATTTTTTTTAATTCCTTATTGAGGAGGTTTTGGTGTTTTGTGGTGTGAAATAAACCTTATCAATGCTACTTTCTCTCTGTAAAACTAACCAATAAAGTACCTTTATTCATGTGGACAAGCCACTCGAGATTGAATACAGCCACCTAAAAGGAAAGGCTGCTGCAGCTGGTATTTGCATGGGAGCTCCCACCTACACACCACAGACCCGAGATGTAAAGAGATTTTAAAAAAAATTATTACTCAGGTCTCTGGTCTAACATTGATTTGTCTCACCGAGATGTATCTGACAGAGACGGGTCTCAGACACACAGCTAAAGCAGAACCGCTAACGTTCCTGCCGCTTGACAGTAAGTTGACTGGACATTTCCAGGGTTGTCGGAAGACTTTCACGGCCTGCGAAGCTCCAGCCACGTTGAGAACCGCAGTGAAGGCACTGCAGGGCATTTCTGCAGTCAGGGCAGACAAGTCTTCTGTTTTGTTTTAGTTTTAGGAAAAATACAAGAGTGCAGAGAAAGTTTGACCTTGAAACACAGCTGGGCGACTGCATCGCGCCACGTCTACAGGAGCTGTCCCGCGCTCTGCGGAGGGATGCCAAGGTGCGACGTGTGTCTGTTGTGCACTGACACCCAGCACACTCACAGCACCAACCGCAAGGCACCTTGGAAGGCTGCAAAAAAGCCTTGCACATAGTTAGGCAGTAGGTTACTCTCAAGTACATCAACAAAGGAAAAAAAAAAACAAACAAAAAACCCCCCACACTCAGATCCCCCTCAAAATCTTTCTGGAGGTATGGCTTGAAACGCAGAATTTGGATTAACCACCAAGTTTAAAGACGCACATTGAGACACCCTGCGCTGGTTAAGTCTGGTCACTTCACTGAGATTTAGTGCTGAAACGTTTTTATGAAGCAACCTTAGCAGGGCCGTAGGTACTACTGAGACGGCAAAGCAGCGCAAGTCTTAGCAATGACGGCATCCATGGAACTCGGTTCACCTTCAACTAACCATAATCCTGAAGAGCAAACAGCAATTTAAATACTCCTGCAATTACTCCTTCAAGAAGCAGGACTGCCTCTCAAGGCCAGCTTCCGAGTAAATCACTTCAATGAACAGCCTAAAGAATAAGAGGTAAAAAAACTGACGCGACCCCCTAAGACCAGCTCTTCTCTAATCAACACGAACCCCACAACTGGTAGTTGAAACCAATAATCAGTTTTTATAACTATATTAAATGTATGTCTATTTCTTTTTAACTGAAGGTCTGGCCAGGTAAATATAACCTTCTTCATCTCTCACCTAGTAAACTGGGCAACTCTAATTTGGATCTTTTAATGACTATTTGGTTCTCATTCACATTGAATCTGAGATTGTGGCTTTAGTGGAATACAGCATTGCATTAAACTATCGGAAACTTCAGGTAACATACATATAAATGCAGATTTTTCCTTTTTTCTTTTTTTAAGCAGAGGCAGTTATTTTGGTTGCAAGACTGAGACACTGATCACTCCCTAAAACCCGGCAAAACTGTTTTCATGTGAGTGACATTTTGAAAGATAAGCTGTTTGCATCATTGAAAAACAGGACAGTGTTAATGTAAGAGATGTAACATAACAGATTTTCTAGACAAAGCATGGAAGACTTGACTTAGCTGAAAGCAAAGTATTTTTATCTGTAGCCAGGGGAAATGTTAGGGAAACTGGAGACACAAGGAAATGACATACAGGTAAATAAAGAATTGGCTACGTGACAAGTGGCAAAGCAATGTCAAATGGGGAATTATCTTGCTGGAAGAACATAACTAGTTCTTAGAGTCTGAAGATCAAGAATCCAGAATAACTCAGGCTTAATATTTTTATTTTTAATTTTACAAATTAGAAAGGGTTCTGATGAGATGAAGTTAAAAGATAAAGTCAGCAAATGGTGTTAGGATGCCATCCAGGAAAAATTCAGTGATTCTGGCTATCAGAACGGTAGACAGGAGACAAAGTTTGACATTATGAAATTCAAAGGCATGCAAGGGACCAAAACAATGAACCAATAGGATTTACGTCATAAACAGGGGGCTCAAAGAGAAACACAGGCTGAGCTTACTAATCAAACACAGAAAGACTGAATTGCGTGATGAAGAGATGAGAGAACGTTGGAGCCTGACAGGCGAGGGCTGCCTGTTAGAGAATGGGATGCGCTAACGCCCCGCAAGACCACAGCGAGATTTCTTCAGCATAACACAATACACCGCTCTAATCGGCATCCTGGGATAAACAATAAAGAACGATGACTTGGGACTGGAAGATGGACAGCAATATGAAAACGTTCTTGAATATCATGAAGAAAAGACTAAGAGTTCAAATGGTTTAGCTCAGCAAAAAGAGAAGGAAAGGGAACAGATTCTTCTCTACACATTTACTGGGGCAATTGTTGGGGAGGTGGAAGTGTTTCCTCAAACTTAAAGCCAATATTTGCACAGAACAACTACTTATATCATTTCCACTGTATCTTTAGTTTCTTCTGACTTCCATACTAAGTAACCTTCAGGGAGCAGAAGCAGTGAAACAGCCCACAAGCTGTGATAGGAAAACACATCTTTTTCAAGGTGTTTATTGAAGAAGTCACTCTTCTACCTACAGCAGTGAAGATCTGGGTTTGATTACCCACGAACATCCTTCCAGGTTCATGCTCTCTTTGCAGTGTTATTAAATTAAAACAGATATATTTCAATTTTGTCCACAAACCTCTTCAGTGCCTTGATCACCAAGAGTACAGGTGGGCACAGGACAGCTGGCACACACCAGGGTGCGGGTCAGTGAAACACCCTGCGAGCAAAGACACTGCACAGGGCTCACCATCGCATAATCCCAAAGCTTGACCCCAAAGTTAGACTTTGCATGTCGTCCCCGCAAAGTGGGCAAAACACCAGCTAGCCTTTCCAAAATACCATTTGTGCCTTAGTTTCTCAGCAGGACTGATGACTTCCATAAATGATTAGAACGGGCAGGCTGGGTTAAGGTATTAGAATTTAACCATGTAGTTTTGGGCTACAACCAGCACACGGAGTAATTCCGAGTTTTACAAGAGAGACAAGGCTTCATTAACTTAATTGTATTTGAAAATCTGGCTTCTCACACCACTGTATTTTACACTAAACAGACTGCAAATAAAAGTATCCTATGAAAATAAGTTAGATGCTTGCCTGTGTGTTAACTGCATCCATCTGATGCTCTCTCTCTTTAAAATGTGTATCTAAAGGCACAGTATTTTTCTGTGGGTTCAACCAGTAAATGGAAATAAGTCTTTCAGTTCTTCACCATTACGTTTCAGACTTGCGTACTCAATTGGTTTGAAAAAACCCTCAATATTATATAGCTTTAGATTTAAACAAAGTCCATCGTTTGCAGAATAGAATCACAGAATCATTATGGTTGGAAGAGACCTCAAAGATCATCAAGTCCAACCGTACACCCGATGCCACCATGCCCGCTAAACCCACTAAACCATGTCTCAAAGTGCCACATCTAAATGTTTTTTGAACACCTCCAGGGATGGTGACTCCACCACCTCCCTGGGGAGCCCGTTCCAGTGCTTAACGACTCTTACAGTGAAGAAGTTCTTTCTAATGTCCAGCCTGAACCTCCCCTGGCGCAACTTGAGACCGTTTCCTTCACACATGTTCAGAACAGAAATGTCCCAACATGTGATTAACTCTAATGTACTGACCCAGGCTAGTTTGGAGGAAATAACCTGAGAGGGGAAGAGTGCCACGGTGGGCTCAAGAAGCCAGTCCTACAGCTGGTAACCACTGCCGGCCTCTATCGCATGGGGTTGGGCCTCAAAGACTCTCTCACCTTCATCTAAGAAAGCTTGATCCCATCAACAGTGTTCCACAGTCAATCTTTTTAACAAGTCGTTCTGGTCTTCCGCGTCTGGTACTCTCCCCCTTCAACAATATTCGCCTAAAAATGTAATTTAAGATTACCTGGGTTTGTATTTGGTTTTTCTCTATGCCGCGAGCCGTAACCGCAGCTACAGCAATAGCACCGAGTCGGATGCTGCTGTGGTAGTGGTCCATCTCAGCTGGGACAGGTGGCAAAGGGACACCGTGACATTGCAATACAAGAAGAATCCTATTTTATAGCCAATATTAAAGAAGCAGAAGTATTTTTTCGCAGACTTAGAGAAAAAGTTCTTACTTCACATCTCAGACACACTGGACTCAACTGAATAGCCAAATTTGTGTTACCTGCATGTACTGGAGGTAGAGATCAGATGCTTGCTCGCTGCTATCAGAAACACCCTTGGACTTTCTGCCCTGTTGACAAATTTCATTCTACAGCAGCACATCTTAAACTGGCACCAAGAAGAGAGATCTTAAAGCACAAAAAGCTGCGTACCTATTAAGGCAGAATACGTGGCATCATATCAAGAACCCAGACACCTCTAACCCTTCTCCTCTGCCAAATCCCATTAACACCAACAGTTCATACAGCCATTGCAGGCTGATGACGAGACCCACGACAGCTTTCTGCTGGCACACACACCTCGGGTCCTGACGCTCCGTCTGCCAGGTTCTGGTTGGGAAACAACAATTTTAATGGTTGGCTCAGGAAACCCAAGTCCTCCTCCCAACCTTCCCACTAACTCACCACGTCGCATCATCATTACCTACCAGTGCCTTTTCCTCTTGAATCTCGTAAATAGCCATTTAATATTGCGAGGTTTATTCTGCACAGAAAAAAGGACTCCAGAAGAGTAAAATGCCATTGTTCAGTCCTACAGCCATCTCTGAGGAAACTACCAACCCTCTTAAATGCAAGTAACTGCTAAATCCCCAGCAGTTCAGAAAGGGCAGGGAAAGACAGCAAGTTTAGCCAGACTCTTTTGTTTTTCAGGAAGTCAGACTAACCCGAGGGCACAGAAAAACCAGCTTGTCACAGAGAACTACAGAAAATTCTTTTTCAGACTAGAGAGGTCAAATACAGTGTGCTCTAGTTAAAAGGAGGAAGGTTAAATAACATAGTAAGTTACATGACAAAACAAAATCAAGCATCCCTTCCAGATAATTTCTTTTTTGGGACGAATCGTCTTTTGTTCGCTTCATAGTCTCATGTCACTTCTGTGCCTTGCTAAGGCATTTCTAATTTCATAGTTGCCTACAGCATCAATTGTCTACAGAAATATCTACAGCCCTGAAGCTATATGATCACTCTTAAGGGGGCTGTTAATCTTGCATAGTTTAACAGGCATTAATTAAATGCGAACAGCCAGATGCCTGTTAAAAATTTTCAATTTCTACTCAGTCATCTCCAGGAAGCAGCTTATTTTGCCATTCATTGCTGCTAAAATGAAATGCCAGATTTATGGGAACAGCCTCCTCTTCAAACACCACGGCATCGCCCTGTTACAGAAATCATGATCCTACCCTGTTGGTCACGGCAGCAAAGAACAGCTTCAAGTGAGGAGGGACCAACTCTGACATATCGAGGAGAGCTTTTGTCACATCAGATGAAGGAAAGGAGATACCGCACAGTATTCATCAACAGAAATGGAAAGAGGAAGAGCGCATACTTAAAAAAATAATTAAACATTGCATTTTGCACAATTTCCAAGAAGAGGGTAAGCCTCGCTTGCAGCTTCACCCAAAGGGAGAAGAGGCCCGTTGAGAGACGCCCGGGCAGAGCTCCCTGGGCCCGGAGAGGACAGCAGGACCGTCAGCATCCCTCGTGCCTGCTTTCAGCCTTTTATAACTCCAGAAAGTTGCAACGCTTTGCTTTTCTGACACTCATTCAGCAATAATTCAGGTAACTTTTATGCTAACTGGACAAAAGCCTGAGTATTTTAGAAACACAAACTCTACTGAAGGTGTACTTGGTATGTTATGGGTTGGAGCTGGCAATTAGCTGCACAAATTGCATCAAAATAGCGGCAGAAAGGGTGATTGCTGATGAGCATATTTATAATTTCTTTATTTTTCAGTGAACTACTCATGCAAGACTAAGTGAGTTGAATTTGCTCAAAAACATTTGCATAGTGTGTAGTTTTATGGGTTTAATGAGGAAAGACTAGCAGCCAGTTTGCTAAGCGTCTAAACTGAATTTCCATCTGCTTAGCCATTTAAAAGATATAGTTGCTCTGAGGTGTAGATCTGCTCTCACTACCAACTACCAAAGATCTCCTCTTGCTCAGCCTCACCATGTCCAGATACGTTTCGTAACTACAAGATTTTCTTTTTCCAGAAAAGGCCAGATTAATCCAAGATTACCCCTGGTACTAGTCAACACCACTGAAATGAGAACGCTGTGATAATAACAGATGCGGTATAGCTATAAAAGATAAAATGCACAATATAATCAGCCTTACCCTATTTTCAGTGATGGGACTGAAATGGAAGAAGATTAAAGAGCTAAGGCCTCCGAGTGGGGTACAACTAGAGCCGGGATTAGGGAAGTTTCCTAACCCCCAGGTTCATATTTAGCCCACGTCACACGACCTCTCAAAGCCACTCCAACATCCTAGCACACAATTCTTTCCGAATTTTTTGTAAGCAGGATAAACCCCTATTAAATCAGTTTTTACAAACAGAACCCCCGGGTTTAGAATAGGAAGAAGAGGTGAAAAAAGCAAAGAGTTTTAAATGAGAGCATCTGCGCAGTGTGAAAAGGAGACAGCAGGTTGGAGCGGTGCAGCACGTTTCACACCACCCCACCTTCCCGTCAGGCTCCGCTGCCCAGGGGTTTCGCCGGAGCTCCCGGTAGGTATCGGAGCCACCGGCCGCCCCCCTGTTCGTGCCCGTGGATGCGCGATGACGAAATCGCTGCAGAGTTGCGTTCCTATTTGCTTTTGGCTGTTAGCTCAGTAGCTTATCCCTGGGGCTTGGCCACGTTACTAACTCAAAGGCAAATATTTAGCTAACCTAATACGAAAGATAAATTCTTATTATTAAGCTAAATAATTAACCTGATCTAGCAAAAAGGTGATAATAAAGTGTTTAGACTAAGTTTAATTTTGATGTGTATTTTACAGTACTATTGTTTGGTTTATTTTCCTTTGACAAGTCATAGCATGTGGCATACATGGCATTGAAATTCCAGTAATCTAAAGGGTCACTGCAAAAATTGCAGTACAAGCTATCAGATAAGCAAGAAAAGAAACAGGGTGTTGTCTGAGGCAATGAAGATGGGGGGAAAAAAAAGTAAGTATCTTTTTTAACCTGTATTTAAGGTCTAGAGAGACAGGCTAATTAAAGGAAAATCAGGTAAGCTAAGTGTCGGATAAGAGCCTAACTTTGGATGATAAAGCAGTAAGGGTAAAGTGGTCCTACCTGTTTGCAGCAACAAGCCTCAGTCTTTCTTCCACCTGCCTCAAAAACTCTTGAAAATATCACTTTATTTTAAAAAGGCTGCCTCAATGTCCAACCCTTTACAGGATTACATGCATAAAGCACATGTACCAAAATACTCTGGGTACACAGAAACAAAGTTCTGAGAAAGGGCAATCAGGCTGATTTTGTGTAACGGCCGATGAACTTGAAGTACAGACAGAGAGAGTAAGAGTTCACATTTTCTATTAGATATTAGTCGGCATACTTCAATAATTCTAAAGCATACCTCCACAAGTCGGTTGGTTTAAACGCACTAATACAATATTAAATTCAAGATATAAGCTCAAAAGCTCATGGGTTGAATATTTTAAGTAACAGCTACTTGCTCAGGACATTCAAGCTTTGTAAAAAACACATTAATTCATCCAGCTGTCAGGCGCTCACTAGAATGACTCTTAAACACACTACGAAAACTCACGGGTTTGTGTTACCATTTTTTAAATCTCAGTAAAACTCACCATAAAGCTTTTAATACGCTTCTCGACATATGTACTACTTCATTATAAGCTCTTTTATTTTCTATTCAACAAGTCAAGTCAGGATACATTCCACCCTTGAATTAAAGTTTAGAAGCAAGAAGTGAAAAGCAAAAGTAGCAGGTTGCTAGGAAAATACCATTTAAGAGAGACACGGCCATGGCAACAGCTTTTTTTTTTTTTTTTAAAACAAAAAAGGTCCCTCCTTTTACTTGTGATCATCACTGGAGCTTTCAGCGCACTCCCAGTAGCTGTACTGGTTCCAACACTTACTGTCCTTCATGCGTCAGCAAGCAGTCTTTTAGGAACCCAGTGATACTCGGTACAAAGAAAGAGTGCTGGCTTTCTGAAAACATCCTTGCGAATTCCCAACTCTCCCCTCCCTCATCTCAGAGCTTTGTTTCCCCATGCTGCGACACCGCCGCGGCCCAGAAACAGCAATGCTTTCCATTACTCCCTTGTGTCTTTGGCCTCACAGGGAGCTGCACGGGGGCAGATTCCCCTTTGTCCGTCCCCGGGGAAGCGGAGCATTTCATAAAGCGGTTCCAGTGGGCCTGCCATGCTCTATTTTCTTGCAAATAACAGAGCTCGTTACACAACGACTTAAGCTGATTTGATACGAGCAGCAAACAAGACTATGGCCCAGGAAGAAAAGCTTCTTGAGCATGTCATTTAACATATGTAGAAATGGGGACTGATTTATGTCAGGATAGACTCAACTTCAGGATCTAATCAGCATTTCGAGTCAGCCAGCCTAAGGTTTATCTTATTTACACCCCCTTTCCCTAAACTATTAGGGAGTACCCATCGGGAGCCGACCCAAGCTAGACAGAGCATCTACTCTAAAAGACATGCCCTGGCAGGGAAGCATTACAAATTGTGCACAGACGCCGAACAAAAACCTCCAAGACAGAAGGTGCGGTGCTTGCGTCCCTCCACAGAGATGGGGACTCAGTACTCCCAGATTAAGGAGGGCACTGAGAAGGCAGCGACTTCTGCAGAAGACGACTTGCATTGTTACGCCTTCCTATGATTTCATCAGGGAACTCAATACAAAAGCTGTCATTCCAAGGGCTTTCGTCCAGTTTGTATGTCTGCATTTAGTGCAATACAGGTGAGAGCCTCCTCTGCTGGGACAGTCAAAGAAAACGTTAGTATGACCAGGCAGGCAAGAGGCTGACAAGCAAGCCGCATCTCCAGAATCTCCAAAGGAGGTTGATTATACGTCCTCAGAAGTGGCCTGATTTTTGTAACAAATACATATGCACAGGGATGCATATTGTGATGCGCTTCTGGGCCCTGGGATTCAGAAATTATCCTGGAATCAAAATAATGTCCCTGTCAATGCCTAACAAAGGTATCACAGACCGACTGACTGACAGCTGCTTGTTGTCAACAACGTTCAGATACCCTTTAAAGAAAGGAGAGGCGAGCTGATCAGTCTACAACTACCTACACTGGAAGTAAATTTCTCAAAGTTTTGCTTGTCTGAAGTTCACTGAATTTAAAAGAGAAATAAGGAAGTGTTTGGGGCTTTTTTTTTTTTTTTTTTGGGGGGGGGGATATGTTTGGGTTTTTTTAATAAAAAGACCATTTCTGGTAGGAACTATACAGAACTTACCCCAAGAAAACAGGCTGAAAAACTTCAGATGATGAAAGAAATTAAAATCAGGTATTTGTGGCAAAAAGTTATCCATCTGGCATGGAACTTAGTCACTGAGGACTGCCCTGGGTCGCAGACGTCAAGGCAGCGGTCATTAGCGGTCCTGGCTAGTTTTATGACACGGTCAGCAAAACACCAAAAGCCTCAGAGGTACACTACAACACTCCAGCTTCTTTCCACTAAAATTTCATCTGCAAAACCAGTTTGTGCCAGTAGCAGCTTGCTCCTCCTCCACACAAGGCCAATAAATTTCCCCTATTTAATCTTCCAAAGTCACAGTTCTTCAAATAAGTTATTCTTGTGGTATCAAAGACTCGTACGGTCATTTCAAGATGCAGATGAAACCAGCGTTCTGAACTGAATAGCCACAAAAAATATCCAAAGTCTTAACAGAAAGAAGGATTTAGAAAATTGGTAGCACAAAGCACATGCTCCTTCGCTGTGGTCAATATACATCCACAACACTTCCACACAAAATTCAACTCACTGAGATGTAGAAGAGCAAGAGAGATTCAAGGACTGAAAGCTCTTAAATGCAATACTGTTAACGCAGACCTGTAAAATTTTCACGCCAAGCTGCTGCAAGACATTACGTATACCTAAAGAACCATCGCTACGCAGCTCACAATACACCTTTTCGGTTCATAAGAACTCAAGTATCCATCAGGTACATTAAACTAGGATGCAGTCAGCAAGACAGAAGAGCTGTAACGATAAAACGTGCATTAAAGTGACAGAACTGTGCCCTGGTGATCTCGTGAGTCATCTTTCACTGGGATCTGAGTGCTCAGTGACTTCGCTCCCCTGCACGACACTCCACCGAGCACTCCAGCCACGTGAGAATTACAGACCTCGATCTAACCCAGGGCATGGAGAAGGCTCCTCAGAGCAGTTGGGTTTTCTAACCAGAGTCCTGTGCCCAACAAAAATTTACCCTGCTGTCTCTTGCATTCCCAGTGTCTGTAAGTGCTTCAACATCTGGAAAGTTTCTTTGAAGCTTCCTGAACCACTCACAAGTAGCTCATGAGTTGAGACGATGCTAACTGCTACTCAACTCCTTTGCCAGCCGCAGAAAGCCAGAAGGGTTCTTCGGTTGAAAGAGCATCAGCTCCTTTGGAGCCCGCACGCCGGGCACCCCGCAGAGCACAAACCTTCACCCTCCAGGAGCGAGGGGGAAGCCGCACATCCCCTGGCAGTGCCTCTGCCCCCACCCAGCACCCTCACCGAGTTGAGACGATGCTAACTGCTACTCAACTCCTTTGCCAGCCGCAGAAAGCCAGAAGGGTTCTTCGGTTGAAAGAGCATCAGCTCCTTTGGAGCCCGCACGCCGGGCACCCCGCAGAGCACAAACCTTCACCCTCCAGGAGCGAGGGGGAAGCCGCACATCCCCTGGCAGTGCCTCTGCCCCCACCCAGCACCCTCACCCGGAGCCCAGGGACGTCCACCCCCCAACCTCCAACCTCCACCCCCCCCCTTGCTGTCAGATCAGCTTTGTCAAGACTCCCATCCATCGCAGGCCTAAAAATAATCACCCCCAAAAGATCAGACACACACAAAAACCCCTTAGTCATGCCTGTCTGAGGAACTAAACAAGCCCTCTGAATTATTCAGTTTGCTGCCTTTTTTTAGACTGAAGTAAGAGAGACATGAACTCTCCTTCAGCGAGCGTGGCTGGATGCAGATCCATCCTGAAAAGCCTAAAAAGCTCTCCCTTAAGTCCAGCAAGTATAAAAGCCTTTATAAATAAAAACTTGCACCAAACGGGAACTATACAGGCAGGTAAAAGACAAAAACCAGCTTTAACTAGAAAAACACACCTTTAAGTGTCCTGTTTACAAAATGCTACACGTAAGGAATTACTTTTTTAGGGGGGTTGAGGGATTTGGGATTGTTTTGGTTAGGATTTTTCATTTGGTTTGGGTTTTTTTAAGCTTTGTGCACTAGCAACTTGTTCAACAGCCAAAAGGGGTGAGATAACAAACAGCACAGATCGAACCTCCGCTGGGGTTAAATGCTCCTACTGCATACATCGTGTACTCAGAAATACTGCTAAGTGTAGACTACCATTCCCACAGGCATGTCATTTTTCTGTGAATCCTCACAAAATCAGGCATCTTCAGCCCCAAGAGGTGCACTGCCGCAAACACTAGACGTTATTTACTCGCTAGTTCATAGGTGCAGATTCTAAGTCCCTTGTAAGTCCAATACGGAAATGAGCATCCGTTTCATCCATCCCCAGTTCACTTTTTATTCCTTGAGCACTCTGGGAAGAAATTTTCCTTCTATTTCTGCCCCCAACAACAACAAAATCATGTGGCTCATTGAAATAATTTCCATTTTAATGTATTGACTAAACCAATTCTTTGAGGGACATGTTTTCAAACATCTGTGCAGACAGCAAACTATTCCAGTTTAAACCATTTACCTCTTTCAGAAAGACCCGCAGAGCAGTTAACCCAGCACACGCAGGTACCTGCAGATATTAACTACGAACAAGCAGCACAATGCAAGAAGATTCTCACCACAGTACAACCGTTGAGAGGTTAGTTTGAGACGTTTATTAGGGTGATTTATTCAACAGTGATATACAGCTTCACATCGTACAAAGCATTGGTATTGTTAAGAAAAATCAGAAGAGATAAAAGACAAGCTTTTAAGCACAAGAAAGTTATAGTATGTTCTGCAAAGATATAGTATCATCTCCAAAGACCGGAGGAAAGTATGGCTAACATGAAACAGAGCAACACATTTGGTAGCTACCCGGCTTTGTGAAAAGAAAAACTGAAAAACAAAACACACACTCCGGCATATTCATTTACTACACTGAGTTTTTTGGCAAGATACATTTTCTGGGAGTGACAAGATACAACACGTTGCATTGACCCTCCAACATCCCCTACCTCCCCCTCGCCAAAGCCCACGGCCTCCCAGGACAGGCACCTGACACTTTGGCCCCAGAAAAAGCGAACGTGTGACATCGCAGAGCTTTTGGTAAGCGTCCTGTAAGGAAGAACCGTCACAGACCCAAGAAACAACCAGCTCTCCTCCTCCATCTACGGTTCACATTCAAATTTGTAAACCTAATGACGTTTAAAATAAACAAAAGATGAGGGGGAAGTGGTAGTGTAATGGAATGAATTATGTGTTAGCAGCTGAGACAGCAACTGAACCCCCAGGATGCCCCCACCTGCATTGGGAAGCTTTGCTTTGGTCTGCTCGAGATGCCGCTGTGCCCGGTTAGCTGCCAGGCACCCAGCCCAATTTCAGCGATCTGGGAAGGGGTCCTGTGCCAGGCAGATCGCTCCCTAACTCCGCTGCCCACCTCGCAAAGCCAGTTGGCCCAGCCAACTGCTACAAGTGCTAGGAACTCCCCTCTTTATAGCCAATACTTTATAGCATCATCGCATTTCAATAAAATAAAGTATGTGCAGGGGTTGGGGGGAACTGACAGTCAGTTAATCTGAAAACTTCTGTTATTCAATCTGAAAATATCTCTCTGTAATTATTTACTCTCTATTTCCAGGGCATAAACAGTTAAGCTCGCTTAAGGCAAAAGGTAAGAAAGAATGACTTGTGGAACCGAGTTAAAATGCCTCCAAACTAGCTGTGATGCTGTCTTGCTCCAAAATCAACCACATTAAAAAATGGCTACAAAGAGGTCTTTAAAAAAATTAAGCCAAGAACACAACAATCTCCTTTTATGGCAACAGATGCCAAAATTCCCCCAAAAAGCAAGCACTTCATGACAACGAGAAGGACCAAGCACCTCTCCTTGCATCACACAGCATCGCTCTCGTCTCACCTTTCGGGGTGGCTGAGCAGCAGACCCAATGGGTCAAGAACAGTTGGAGAAATGGTCTGGGGTGGCCTGCAGACCCTTGTGAGTCGGGCCTTTCACCACCCCCAAAAGGGCAGCGGTGAGGCTTTGGTGGCTTGTCAAAGGCAGAAGCTGTTGGCTACCTGCTACCACGTGGCATTATTTCCAGTAAAACCAGAAAGAGAGGGCAATCTGCGACAGCCATACTTGCCAGCGTATCTCAAATCCAAATTACCATCACTGCTCCAGTCCATGAGGAAATGCTTTTTTTTTTTTTTGGTACCTCAGTCAGCATCTGGTCTCAAAGGGTGCTGGCCTCAAGCGACTGCCAGGTCAGCGCATCGGACCGGCAAGGCAAGAGCCCAGCTCCGGCAGCCGAGTGCCCGCAGGAAACGAGGTTCTCAGAAGTGACAGCTATCAACCTCGGAGGAGAAGCCAATGCTGTTACTTGTTCAGAAACGGGCATCACAAGGATGTCAGCTACTAATGAGGCTTTAAATGCTGGGTAAAGCAATAAATTGCCACCAAATTAGAGAACAAAAGCCTTGAGTCCTGATGCACATCACTAAACAGGCTGATTACATACAATTCATTGCTCCCTGGGTGGGGAGCATGTGAGGTCTTGGATCAAAAAAAATAAAAATTGAGATTGGATGGGTCACTATTTGAAGGAGATCTTCAAAGAAAACCTTCTGGTGGCATTAACAGTAGTATTTATTCAAGATGCAACACTCTTCCAGTGTGTCACAAGTAGACCAGTATCGTAATGTAGTCAAGAGTACTAGCTGGCTACTAGAAATATTCAGGTGCAAGCTATTCTCTTCACAACAAGAAAATATCATTTCAAGGCAAGCGAAGGTCTCAGTATGCTAGCTTTTGGCAATTTGGAGAATCACGTCCTTACCTTAGACTGGATTTGGGTTCAAATAAATCCTGTACTTCTATCAAGTCTCATAGGCAAAGTACCTTTAGCTACACAATTATCCTCAAACAAAACACTCATCGACAAAAACCCAGGTTGAGCTTGTCCCATATAAAATACTAAGTAGTCTAAATGATTTCCTCCTTTTGCATTTTGTTTCATCTGCTGAATGGTAGTAACTAATACTTTTGTGTTTGGAAAGCTTTGCACCTTTATGGAGACAGAAGGAATTGCAATGGACTTGCTGACCTCTTGCAGCTCTGTTTAAGGTTAAAACAAGCCCAGTCCTTTTGGTGTTGCTGGAAACTGTCATAATTATTTCAGTATGGAGTTAACAATTTGGTTCTAGATCTTTTGTTTCTCTCCGTTTTAGAAGGGACAGGTTATTTTTCATGGCAGGTAAAATTTCGTCCAAGGCTGTCATTAGTAAAGCAAAGCTAGAGGTATGAAGTTAAAGAAAGGCAATTTTCCTTCTTACTTCCAAGGCTTGCAGGAAGCAATACGACAGCAAAGCAGCGCACTGAGGCAGGAATTTGGGGGTTGGCGCTTTTCCTCTATACTCCCAGTTGATGACAAATGCTTGAACCCCATAATCTACGCCTCACAAACCAGAGACAATCTGCTTGTACCTCAGTAAACATGATTTTTCCTAATCCATTTCTCAAGTCTGTACAGTAAGTGCTATGATGTGAAAACACCTGTTTTGAAGGAGACAACATTATTAAAGATAAAAACCTCATATGAGAAGGTTTCAAAGCAGCAAGGATAAAGGCAGGTACAACTCAGCATTATTCTAAAAGGCTGTGGTGAGTACAGGGAGAAGGGAAAGGAGCTGCAGTCATGGTGGACCCATCCGCTATGAAAGCACAACTTTGAATTTGGTATCAAACCTTCTGTTATTAAGCGTCCATGAAAAAGGATATAAATTAAATTTAAAAGTGGTTGAACTAAAAATGGAGTTGTAGTTGTGATTTAAAAACAGTGGGAGTGCTGAAATAGTGCAGCTAAAAACCACCAATGCACGTTTGTGCTTACACAAAGAAAGGAAGGTTTCAACAAGCACTGCAGAGCAGAGAAGGGAGGAGGAGGAGGGCTGATCGGCCGACAGCACAGCTACCCTTTGGTTTCTTCTACACGTAAAGTCCAAGGATGTAAAGCAAGAGCTCTGTAAAATGCTGAAGATTTTAGAAGTGTAATGGCAGGTAGAAAAGTACACTGGTCTTGTATCAGTGGCAGCCCCAGTGTTAGGAGACAGTCTAGGCTTCTAGGAGGAGAAAATATAAGAGAGGAAAAGAAGTAGGAGAGGGAAACGGGATGGGGAAAGGGGCAAAAAAGCGCAAGTCATTAGTAAACATGAATATTCAGGTAGCACACTGCACAACAAGCAATATTTCATTTAGTGCAGCCAGGAGATTTGCCAAAAGCCAGATTAGAGACACATGGAATTTTGCTTTTAGAAGTGTCTGAAAATACATCACTAGTCATGCTATGGCATGACATTGTGCCACATGCAAAAATCAGCTGTGATAAATCAAGATTAGTGACAAACGGCTATCAAGAGAGCAGCAGCTCATGATGCTGCTTAAAAGCACAATTTGCACTGAAAACAGTGACAAAGTATTTCTGTGACCCAATCTCAGATGAAAGAATGACTAGCAGGCTGGTTGGAGAGACAGTCCAGCTAGGGAAAGTATGAACACTGAATAGCGATACTTCCCTAGGTTACTTCTCACCTTCCAGCAAGATAATGAACAGGATCTTGGAACACGAGGTATCCAGATTAAACCATACGATCATCCTTGATGGGTTTCTTTCCAGAAATTTGTCTTTTTTAAAATATGCAATTCCTTTGAACTCTAGGCAAATATCCTGTGATAAGCAGTTGCAAGTGTTGCACCGTTCCAAAATTACACATGTATTTGTTCTAAAGCTGCTGTTCGAGTTTTACTAAGCAGCCCCTAACCTTTGCATTGTGAAAGTTAGCAGTTAGCTCCCTAACTCAGTACCTGCATGCCATCAGTGATTTTAAGCTATTAACAGTTTCCCCGCACCCTCGCTGATTCACTTGAGTTGCACCAGATGTGCACAGCTTCCCTCCAAATGCTGCACCA
>NW_009611083.1:12334-16387 GCF_000690535.1 Cariama cristata | reverse complement strand
TTCTATTTATCCTTATAAGGAAGAACAGAATTAATAGAGAGCATTTCAGTCTAAGTGCTGAGTACCCAAGCCAGAGCTCCCAGTCTGCAGCTCTCAAATTCTCAGAAAACAAAACCCCACAAACCAAATAAGCAGTCGCCACTTCCAAGAACTGAACCCTTCACAGAAACTGCCAGTCTCTCCCTTTTGGGGAAAGCAAACGGGCGCAGAGGGTTCTCAGCCTCACGGCCACAGGTTTGGACCCTCAAGTAAACAGCCAACGTAAAGTCAACCGTTCACATTTTTCCTTTACGTTCCGAAATACTGAACTATACACATCCCTGCACCAATGGTTTAAATACACCACTGTTATAATATATATAACAAAAATAATTCAACGGTTAATATAGGGTTTTGCCCCCGAGTTGCATTACTTTTGGACTTATGCCATCTACTACATTAACGGTATTTCAGAGCAGGGCATCCGGTCAGGAGGCAGCACAGGCTGCCAAACCAGCACTAAGATTTCAGACCTGACTAATTCTAACCCCTGCATACACATACACCAGATGTCTGTAGATAACGTTGCACGTAATAAAACATTAGCAAGTCATCACCCTGTTTTATTTGATAGGTGAAAAAACCGTGTAGCAACGCTTCCTGTGATCTAGACTGGAGCGATAAGCAGACATTTGTCTTTTCAAATAGCTTAACGACACCTTTCCCTAATGTTTTCCCTGAAGTCCGTTTCAGAATCCAAGTCAAACACAGCTCTGCTTTTAAAAGGGCTCACTGAGGCTCTCAACATTGCTTTTTGTAGCAAAAAGCTGGTTGCCTTGAGCATCACCTTCCATATTCCTCTCTCAGCTACTCTGTTTCCCACCTCTGCTCTGGGCCCACATTGCACATCCAGAAGAATCGTTTCAGCTTTAGGGAGAGACAGATTAGGGAATAGATCCAGCTGAACACAAATCAGCTGGCCAAAAACTGCGGGTGGCTTGGGGCCAGGTACAAAAGGCTTTAGGCAGCACCACCTATTAAACGGAGAACCAGGCAGTACTGAAGTCCACCACCTGGTCTGGAACAACTTGCCTGTATTTCTGCAGAGCATCAACTGCTCTTCAACTCTGGAAAAAACCCCTCCATTATCTGATCAAAAATTAGCATTTCTCCCTTATTCTTAAATGTATAAGCATGGATATTTCAAGTATCCCACAGAGAAGCGGGTAGGGGGAATTTTGAAGTAGTTGTGTTGTGTAAATCTTCTGTTATTCTGGAAAACCTAATTAACTTGATGCCTATGACTCTCCATCCTTTGACATGCTGTTTCCACCACTTTGATGTCACTTTCAGACAGCCCTTAACAAGAAAAAAAAAGAATCCAACTCTACCCCACAAAGATGGAACATATTAATAAATTAAAAAGCTTCAGACACATAAAAGTATCTTTGATCAAAGTTGTTAGCATTTAGTGTCTGAAGAGATAAACCTCCAGAAAGCTAGTATTAAGTAAACAATAAGAAATTTTTTTAAACACAGTTCAGAAGTTCAATAAAAAAATCCCAATGCATTTAGTCATACTTGCAGTATCATAAATCTGATTTTATTTCTACCTCCTTTTAGTTACATGTATTTTAAAAAGTAGAGAGGAAGTATCCTTACGAAGGTTCAGAAGTTTTCTTAATTTCAGTTTTATACTAAATTACAGCTTCCACACTAAAATACATCTTCCTTTTAACCAGATTTACAATGACAAATTAAGTACAAAGATCAATTTTTATATTCCCATCCTCAATAAGAAAATGAAACTTCCTCACATGCTAAATAGTATTACAGGAAGAAAAAAGCGTTTTAATTCATCCCTGTCTCCCACTCTCATACGTTCACCTTTATCTCCGGGATTATTTTTTTTTCTTGGGGCCACACCTATGGACTAGCAGGGATGCTAATGCTGGGAACATCCAAAGAAGCTTAGCAGCGATCTGTACTGCTAAAGCAGAGCTGGAGATCATGAGAAGGGAGCCCAAATCAGTATCTCTTACCAACGCCAGGATGACAATCGACTTTGGAGTATTTTATCCTCAAGAAAATAGAGGTGCTATGGTATAGTCTGTCTTACAGTTGGACTCGATGATCTTAAAGGTCCTTTCCAACCTAAACGATTCTAAAGTCCATACTCTCCTCATCACAAAAGGTAACAGTCCACTGGCTGATGCACAGTCTCAGAGTTGGAACTGTTCATCCTAAACAGTTCAGTTGGAATTTGGTAGGAAACCCAATTCACAGTAAGAAAGTCTCATAAAAGGGAACTGGTGTTTATCATTTAATGTAATTGCTAAAATAAGACTAACTTCAACATACATTAGGCTGATTGGAAAGATCAATTATTTTCCAGATTCCTCACAAGTCTGAAATATTGGCCCACTTAAGTCACGACAAGTTTCTTGCAGACAAAGCTATCCTAACGCTGTATGAAAAAGAAGTTCAGAAGACCTCAATTTCGTCTTTGGCATGGCCAGAGCAAGTATTAGGAGATACTTACAGAAGGGTACTTTGGGATGGAAGGAGAAAGTGCAGAATAAACAAAGCATGTAATTTCAGTAGCAGTTAAGCAGTAAGTGAAAAAACTGCATCAAAGGCTGGTGTGCTCAGAAGAAACATCACTGTCAGTCTCAGGGGGAACAGGAGTAGTCATACCCACGTGTTAGGGCAGAGTTCAGCTATGAATATTACGGAGTCACCGGAAAGCCATTTAGGTATCACTGCCCTAGATGTTGCCTTCCCAATATCGACCATGGATAAAGTATACAATGTCTTCAGAACAAGGCTTTATGCAAATAAGCCATTTCAAACCCAAAAGAGAATGAAGTTTATTGTATTTCAAATTCCTTGAAAAGATTATTAAAAAAACCAAAACCAATCCTCCATAGAGAAATATGACTAAAAAAGAAGATGTATTTTGTCACAATGAGGTTTTACTGGTCCAATAACAAAGAAGTTGATGTTTTTCCTTCAGACATTAAGCACGTACCTGTGCGGTGATCTTCTATTCCATGGTCACCATTTTCTACAACTGTTGGCCCAGAAGCTGAAGTATCTGCAAGAAGTCAAAGGAAGTGTTAGCGCTGGACGAAGTTAATTTTAATCCAAAATTTAAAATCAACACTGTAATGTTATCAAACACAGATAAGGCCTTTTTTTCCCCAAAAAATTATTTTTGAAATGTTAAGGCACCCACATAGCACCAAGTCAGTGCAACTTAAAACCCAAAAGGAAGAGTTTTTCAATCACAAAAAAGCTAGTTCCTTGAAGGAGACTCAAAGCATAACAACCAGAAGCTTCTTTATCTATTTGTACCATCATTTCAAACGAAGCTTTCCTAAGGGCCAGCACTGGAACACTGCAACTCTGGATTTCCTTCAAGCAAGTAACGCTTAGCCAAGCTGATATCCAGCAAGCCTGTTGAAGTTTGTGAGGCAGGAGCAGTTTATTAAAGTCAAGGTTGACAGCATCAGGCTTTTAACACCATCTCCCATAACATCCTCATAGACAAACTGACAAACGGTGGGTCACCGCACAGTGAGGTGGATGGAAAACTGCCTGAACAGCCAGGCTCAGAGGGTGGTAACCACTCGCACAAAGCCCAGCTGGAGGTCAGTCAATGGTGGTGTCCGCCAGCACCTGACACTGGGGCCAATACTGTTTAACATCTTCATTAATGACCTGAACGATAGAGCAGAGCACACCCCCAGCAAGTTTGCAGATGATTAAAAAAAACAAACTGGGAGGAGTGGCTGATACACCAGAGGCTTGAGACGCTGTCCAGAAGGACCTGGAGAGGTTGGAGAGATGAGCAGAGAAGAACCTCATGAAGTTCCACAAGGGGAAATGCAAAGTCCTGCACCAAGGGAGAAATAAGCCCAGGCACCAGAATACACTGGGGGCCAGCTTGCTGGAAGGCAGGTCCTGCAGGAAAAGCCCTCGGGGTCCTGGTGGCCACCAAGTTGAACATGACCCAGCAACATGCCTTTGCAGCAAAGATCAACAGCATCTGGGCTGCGTTAGGCAGAGCAT
>NW_009611083.1:10145-12072 GCF_000690535.1 Cariama cristata | reverse complement strand
TCCCTCTCTTCAGCACTGTTGAGACACATCTAGAGTGCCGGGTCCAGTGTCGGGGTCCCCAGTACAAGAGAGATGGAGCTACTGGAGAGAGGCCAGTGAAGGATCACCAAGACCATTAAGGGACTGGAGCGTCTCTCACATGAGGAAAGGCTGAGAGAGCTGGGAGCGCTCAGCCTGGCAAAGACTTGGGGGGAGGCGTACAAGCACCCAAAGAGGGGCTGTAAAGAAGCCTGAGGCTCACTCTTGTCAGTAGAGCCCAGTGGCAGAACAAGAGCCAACAGGCACAAACCAATTCCCCAGAATTTTAAAATATTGGTCCACTTCAGTCGTGACAAGTTTCTTGCAGCCAAAGCTATCCTATAATACCTTTAGAAAAAAGGATCAGAAGACCTCAATTTCGGCTTTGGCAGCACATTGCTAGCTAAAGCAGATATCAGGGAGAGATTGAGAGAAGTGTAATTCAGGGCAGAAGACTGCCGATTCCAAAAAAGAGCATATAAGATACTTACCACCAAGAGATTTAGTCTAGCTTGTTCCGACACTGTCAGATAAAATTTTAACAGGCACCAGGATTTACACACTGAATTTGGAAAACACGGCAGCAATACAAGACCTAGCAATAGCTGAGGCAATCTGGAATCAAAGATCTGAGCTCTAAACTTGGCTTTGCCAAGTGCTTAAGAAAGCCACTTGGCTAACAGGTAGCTATCTCCAAGCGTGTAATGTTTTTGAAAATGCTGCTTGGACACCATCTTTGGGAATAATTAAGGAATTTAATTAAGATAACAACATAATTTCTTTTAAAAGCACACTTCTTGTTCTAGTACTCAATCAGTTCTCCTAAACATCAAAATATGCTAGTGAAATTCTATATTTACCCCATAATCTCTACACCGGGCTGCTGAGAGTCAATAACTAAAATTGCTTTGGCAAACTGCTTGAGGAATTTTATGTATTTTAAATTACTGCCTTTGAGATCTGCCTACGGTCCTTACAAAAGCAGCCGGATGGTGCTAGTACTAATCCTGGAGGAGGTCGCCAGCAGCACAGTATTTCTGTAGGCGACCACCGCCATGACAGGTGAATATTACAAGGCCATTTACCTAAACTGAAGGTATCATCCTTGCACCAAGTCTTAAAATACTTTCTAGTATCTTTTTAAATAAACTCTGCTTAATTTCTATGAATTTATCCCATTTTCCAGTTGTGAAATAGTGAAGCCATTGCAAGAACAATACTGAGTAGTATTAGTTAAGCGTAACAAGCAGCATAAGCTCTAACAGCAGTTCAGCTCCTTAGGCCATCGGTTCTGCTTATTGTGAAGAAACGCTCAGGGCAATGGCTTAAAAAAAAAAAATCCTGTAAGTAAATAAAATCAAATCACTCCCAAAGAGACACACAGTCAGATACCTGGAATTGCTGCTGTCCCTTCCCCAAGCTCAAGCAATTTTAAAACGAAGCTACATTACCAGTGTATTTTAGACATGGCACTTCAGGGCTTAATCCAACCCTCAGTAAAGAAAAGGAAAGTCTTTCCAGTTACTTCAGTGGCTCATCCTGGTGTTTTATGAAAATTCAACATGAACTTGCCAGACAGCTTATACAAAAACATACACCTACATCCTCTTCAAGTAGCTGAAAATACTACAGGAATCCCTGGACCTATTTCTTAGCAGTTAAACACACCAGCTCCTCCTGCTGCCAGTCTTTACAAGGTCTGGGATTTACCATAACAGTAGAACTGTCTTAACTAGTAACTGGGACAACTACTGCCCGTCATTGAATTTACCGATCAGTTCAGGCAAGGAGAAATGAGGGTCATGGGATGGTTTACACAACACTGCTTCACAGTTGCCAAAAGGTACACTGGGTATCTCATGGAGTAACAGGGTCTTAGAATGAGATCTCCGAGGAATGACGCAGAGGA
>NW_009611083.1:0-10114 GCF_000690535.1 Cariama cristata | reverse complement strand
GGGTCCTGCGGACCCTTCCAGTTAGCAGCAAGGAAGCTAAGCCCAAGAGCAAGAGCTACAAGTTTTATTAAGTCCTGCTCAAATGGGTGTCATAACACTGGTTTAATGAAGGTAGCTGATGACGCCACTGTACCAGAGGCTTTGCAAGTCTTCTCTAGCGTTCACTCATGCTAAACGTGTCAAAAAAAAAAAAAAAAAAATCTTTTGGTGGTGGGGAAAGTAAACAGCAACCCCCACTACCATGACCCACAAACTCACTCCCACTTCTTCAGTATTTAAGCTGTAACTGAAAACTTGAGTGCAACTTCTTTTTAAATCGGACAAAGCGACTACATATTGCTTTCAGTTTTATTCAAACCTGATCATTACATCTTGCCCAGACAATACAGCTATTGAAACATTTCATAGTCTGGTCCTGATGCCACTGCCGTTATTCATGCACTAAAAACAGGACTCAACTTGATCACAAATATGGCTTAACACTACAAATTCAGTCTGCACGCCGGTGTGCATACTTTGAACACTTGCTTCGGGTTGCAAAAAGATGTTCATCTGTAAGACTGGTCTGGTAGCACTGGGAACGAGCAGTTTGTGTGCGCTTGAGGTCAGCTTTGCGCTACGTATAGTCCACTCAGTAGTGCTCCTGGCAATTCAGTGCATTTCAGCTACTCAGAAAATAAACACTTCATCTGTACAAAAGTTTCATTTAGAGACCGATCTCCTAGGTAGCAAGTGATCCAAGTCAAGTGCCTTCTATCAAAAAGAAAAGCCAGGACACCCCACCCTCCCCTACCAAGGGCTCTGCAAACTTAAAATGAAATTAAAAAAGCCCTACCAAAATATTAGTCGAGCCTACCAAACACTGTGGTAGATGAAAACATGGACAGCTCGCAGCCAGCTGTGTTTCTGGCTTAACCTTCCATAGAGCTGATAGGGCTCTCAAGTCTGCGCAGCTTCTAGACTACAAAGCACAAATTCTTTCCTTCAGAGAAGCTTCATCTTATTCAGTCCCCTATATTCACTCATTTAAAAAACACCAAAAATGCTAAGACATACATACTGAAAATCCTACATTTGCTTCAACGGCAGGGGAACGAGGGCAAAAGAACAGGTTAGAGCCATTGCGGCATTGCTCTCCCTCTCGACACGCTGAGCAGGAACCACAGCAGCCGCCCCTTTTTTTTCCCTGCCAGCTGCCGAAGGCTGCTCCTCTCTCCGCAGAGCCGTCGGCGGGGAAGGGATCGGAAAAACGCCGGTTTCCAGAACAGCAGAGGAACCGGTAAGCAAGTCCGATATAGAAAACAGCTTTTAACTTTCTCAAAAAGCTCTGCAAACACGCAGGGATAAGCAGGACACCATCGCACATGCATCCCGTGCTCAGTCAAGCCAGGGTCCCTCCAAATCAAACACTTAACCAGGTAAAATTTAAAGAAGATTTTAAGCTCAGCAGTTCCCAAGTGAGCAGAAGAATCAGAAATGCCATGACTTTCCTTCTGCGTTTCTTGGGAAGGATGACAAGCAGGTAAAATGGTTTCCTCTACAGTTTTAGCTTTTTTGGAAGATAAACTTCCAGAAAATCAGGTCAAATCAAACAACTCCACCCAGCATCAGTAGTTTGTATTTTTATGTCTCTGAAGGTCAGCTCCTTTGGAGCAAAAGCAAACTTGTTTTAGTTAGCTGGAGCGCAAGTGTGAAAGTACTCGGCAATCTTCTCAGGGCCAGGTCTCCTCCCCTCATACTCTAAATTGCATAAAAACAAAAACATGTCAAGATGTTGTAACTACATAATCCTCATCAGAATCACAAGATAGTATTTGCATCTGGCTAGTGGATCAAAGGATTGTTTTTATATAAACAAATTTAAGGCAGCATTCGCTAAACCGATAATCTCAAGCAAATGGACAGTGCCAATATAAAACCCCCTAATCTCCAGCAGTGACTTGGCATAGCGCTCACAGAAGCATAACCACAACTGAGCGCGCTTCCACCACCAGACCTGCAGCCTGCTCTGTAGTAGGCACGGGATACCAGAGGGCAAAGAGAAAAAAGAGCTCTCGGCAGGTCCAGGGTGGGGCGGACAGATTGTGGACGAGAGCCATTTTGCACGTTTGATCATCCCATCACAGGTTTGTGTGCGATGTTGTTGAACGCAACTTTGTCAGAGTTTAGACAAAAAAACATGAGGGGGGAACAAAAATGCTGATAAACAGAGTGCCATACTGTCAAAACTAGCTGGTAACTCTTAAACAAGTAGTTTAAGCTATTTCAATTCCTATGTTTAAATATTCTGTCTCAAAATGGCTTCTGAACAGCAAGCAAGCTCATCATCTCCCAAAGCCACCGAAAAAAGAGAAAGGCTTAGGGTTTTGCTTGCCCTTTGGCATTCCAGTATGACATAAACACTCGGTTTGGATTCTCAAGCTTCTCCCTCTAGCCATGAGAATTAAAGGGAATTTGAATTTCAATGGAAGCCAGGGCTGGCTTGGTTTTGTGTTTCGGGACGCCAGAGCTCTCAGCAGCGCGCCCGTACTGTCAGCTGGCACTAAGGGAAGCACCGCTGCACGGGCAGGGCTGGCCTCCAAGGGCAGGAAAAGGAGACCTGCCCCACCAACTTCCACTTAGATCCCTCTCCCCCATCCCACCCTCACACCTCTTCTTCTGAAAGAGGAAGCTGGAGCTTGAAGGTTTCATCACTGTGTCTCATCACCGGCTGCCTGTGATGGGATGGAATCCAAGATAGCCAGATATTAGAGAACCCCAAGTGAAGTTCACTAATTAAGCACAAACATTACCTGAGCGACGCTAAATCAGTCTGCAGCAACTAAGCTAGAAAAAAGATTCATTTGGCTTTGTGAACTGTACCAACTGGATTAATTTCACCACTTTAGTTCATAAAACATGGAAAAAGTTTTAAGAACTCTTTGGCTTATCAAGACAATATTTAAGGCACTCCTTCCTCCTTAAGGAGATGGGGGTATATTATGTAGTTAAGCAACTCAACCCAAGATCCAGGCAGCTTTACAATACGATCTGCACTTTAAACAAAAGCACCACCCCCCACACACACACACAGAAATACGCTCCTGACAGATTACTGGTACAAGGCCCTACGCCGAAGTGAACCTGCAGATTCTGCAGCTGGGCCAGGAGGTGCTGGGAAAGCAGCTGAAATCTGGGGCAGAGCATACAAAACACCCCCAGCTTCGGAGCGCACCTTTGGTATCACCTGGGTCTCTCTCAACTATTTCTCATGTTTATTTGGCAAGGGTCTGACAGATCTGAGCGTGCACTCAGATCATGCTTGATACTTGTTTTTGTACAAAAAGACAATATAGGGATTTACACTGCCCAGAAGTTTGAACAGGAATGGGGATGGACAGACTGAGAGGGAGATGTTTAACGTATCGTATGAGATAAAAATGCAAGTATCTTAACATCATTTGCTGACTTTTTTTAATCCTCCTGAAACTTCAGAGTATAAGAAGCATTCTCCATCTTCAGCTTCAGATGTGATGAACTGTCTAAACTTTCTTTTGCAAAAGCAAAGCTTGCTGCCTTCTGCAAGACAGACACTTAGTCCTAGTGTGGAAAGGGAGGTAAAAGGAAAGAGAAACGTTGTGGTTTGGCCTTGGGTTTCAGGCTCTGGAGCTGCGTTTTGTTTCCGTACTGGGGGAGGACGGTCTGCTCCGCTGTCCCGCAGCGTCTGTCCAGCAGCGCCAGCAGAGCCATCTCGTGGCGACACGTGTGCTCATAAAAAGCCCCAAAGCCATTGCCCAGAGCAAATTAAAAGAACTTCATCGCTTACATCATGCTCAGTATTTGTTTCTGTATTAAAAAAAAAAATCTGTATGCGAAGCTAAGACTCATCAAGTTTGTGAACAGAGCGAGGACGAGAATGCCAAACATCCCTGTACAAGTGTACGTGGCCATGTTACCGTGTATAAGTTATGCCGCAGACCTAGCTTTGTACACAATTCTTCAACAATAACACAATCAAACATTTCAGAAATAATACTGATCCTCACTTGAACTAAAACATTTCACAGGAGCGCTGCTGCAAGCTACTGAAGCACAGTATTTTCCTTTCAGTTGGAACTCGCTCCCACCCAAACATCTCTTCCTTCACACTTTAGGATGCGTATCCCTTACTTCACATGAGCACCCTAATGAAAACAGCCACTACAGCCTCCGTGACTTGAACGGGAAGCTCCACAGGATCCTCTGAACTCCTTGGAGCCTTGGAACTTAGGAGGAAAGCTAGGTGCACACAGTACAGCACACACCCAAGGCAATCCTTCAGCGTTATGTAAAGCCCACAACGCCATAAGAGGATTACCCCAGAATTTGCCAAATTATGATGTCCAGCCAGGTGCTGGAAAGAATAAAACCCTTTCTTCTTAAGCTGTGCCTCTCCAATGATATTTTAAAAGTTAACTGTTATTAGAGTTTTATTCTCGGACAAATTTGTAGGTGACCGTACAACAGCTCATCACATCTGCCTCCTCTTTTCCACCTCTCTCTACCCATGTGGCTCACCCAAGTCCATGACAGGGGCTCATCTGGTTGTTAAACTTGTCTAATCCGGCTCCTGGGTTCAGGAAAAAAGTGAAAGAAAAACCTTGAGCAGAGACGGAATAGCTAGAGCCTGACAGGACGTATGATTAAACCTCTTCTGACTGGGGAAAGGCAATCTCAGTAGCAGAGACCATGCTGTCTGAACACATTCATGCCTTTTAACATAAATAAATTAACAAGCTGAGGCTGAAAAGCCTGATCCATGAAAGCTACTCTTCTCCCTCAGGAAAAGAGAGCTATTTGCAGTTCTGTTTGGAGCCAGAGACATAGAACTCTTGCTGCCTTTCACCTGGCAGTCCCCCTTCCCCAAAACCTTCACGTTACACTCCAAGTACTGCACTAGAACAACACTTAACACCCCCGTTAGGACCTTGTAATATCTTGCCCAGGCTCTTTTATTCTATAGCCTCAATAAAAGCAAGTACCTTAAACTTTACTATATTTTTTTAAACAGCTATAAACATTGACTAAATCTCATGGAAGAAATAGGTATCCTTATCACTTCAGGGGAAAACAGATTAGACAAATTAAACATAACAGGATCAAATCCTAAGACTGGTCTTTAGTAAATTGACACTGTTTTAAGCTGCAGAGTTTGACAGTCCTTCCCCTCCTGGTACAAGATGGGAAAGCTGAAAAACATTATCTTATCCACTCAAGGCAAGCAAGCTCTCCAATTTCTTCAGTTAGGGTCTTGTTTTCATCTTGCCAAAGATTTAGATAATGCTCTGTAACTGTTCTATGCCAAAAAAGGGAAAAACAAATCTCCAAACCAAGAACGAGAAGTTGCATCCCCTCTTGCCATGCAGGAGGGAAACAAGTTCTGCACAAGCAGACAAAACAGCTGGTTGTACAGCCAGGGGAGGCACGGGGGAGAGGAAGGGGGGTTAGAAAAGCCGAGAGAGGCAGATGAAGAGCCTGGCCCAGAGGTAACCTGTGTTAGCACCCCACTATCTCTGCCTCAGTTCTGCACACAGGAACCAGCAGTTTAGAAACTTTTAATTACTAAGCAAACCCCAAAGGCCTCATTATACCTGCTTTAAGAACCTGAAGTTATTTGAAATGGTGAGTTACGATAGTAATGTTCAAGGGATACATGTCTGGGACGACACGACTTAAGGAACTTGTATTTTAAAACAATATCACATAATGATTTTAACACTAAGAAATTCTGGTGCTGAGATGTTTTACAATTTGTAACTTCTAGAACAAAGTGTTATTTTAAAACGTCCTTAAACCATAGGCAAAGTGTTAACAAGTCTTCATGTTTCTCTGTTACTGTCACTTCTGCAATGCTAAAATACAACACACCTACCATTAGAAGTACTATAATTGAACACAATAATACACATCTGAACTGACCAAAACTCAAAGTTTTATAATCTCTTTGCCCACTTCCATCCCTCCTACTCGTTTGTTACCATTTAATGAACTATGTTAGTACGGAAAATTCAATATTACATTTTCTGTATTACAAGGCACCTGATATACTTCTAAAGAATGCAACTAAGTGCCTTAAACAGACCAAGAACCCCCATTGCATAATTCCCCATTCTGCAGTCCTGGAGGTCCTGTTTATTCTGATGGGTGATCCTTACTTCCATCAACACTGATGAGCATCAGGATTAAGGTAAAAAAAAGAAAAAAGTCATCAGGTTACCTATCTGGGAGCAAACATCATCTTTCATATAGCATAGATCAAGGTCAAAAAATTAAAAAAAAAAAAAATCAAGGCACTACTTGGCACAGGTAACTAGCCCCACTTGGCTGAGGGGGAGAAACACTACACAGGCAAAATCACAAAGAATTTACATTCCTTACTGAGAAAGCAAGCTAATGGATGACCCCCAAATCTCACTGTTTCCTTTTTACTCAGCTAGGGAAACAAGTATCTGTTTAAATCTCTCCTTTTTCTAAGTAGTTTTTGATAAAGCTATTAACACTAATAAATATCAACTAGGTTAGTAAACATTCACAACCAGCAGAAACAGTGCCACATTTTACTATATAGGCACATAACCAGCATATACATGCAGCAAGAAATCAAAGTGAGTAGTCCCTTGGATCAGTGGAGAAACAAAGCCTTCGCTATTAAACATTTGAATCTGAAGCTCACCAACAGTGTGGCCCTTAGGAACACGCTGATCTGCAGACCTCACCAGAGAGAGCTAGTCATTGATCTTTACACCTTGGATTTGCCATTACCCACTGGCGGTATCTTGCATAGTTGAGACGGAAAGCACTGTACACAAGTGTAGCAGTCACACACTTCAGGCACGGCTTTCTCCGAGAAGCCCAAGGCAGCCCACAAAATATTACCATAAATAATAGCATCTTCTGTGGACTAGTAACGATAGCTTATTTTACAGGCTGAAGAACTGAACAGAAGGTAGAGTAGAAAAGCAAGAAACAGGATTTGATTTCAATCTTTGCACTTAAAATAAATTCCTCAAACTAAACCCAGGAACACATTAAAGTCCTGTTTTAGCAGGCCTAGTGACATTGCAATAGGCATCAGAGAACACTTTTGCTTAAGTGATGCAGCTTTTTGGTCTTGTGCTTTAGACACTTACGTTCCACCTGAATACCGTCTGCATGGGGTTTGCTTTTTGGTTCCTGGCTCCCAGCTTTTGCATCATCATCATCCAGCAGAGGAACATAGTCTGTTTTATCTACTGTTTCTCCAACCACATCATCAAATTTCTCTGCTTCCAGAGTGGCAATGAAGTCCCTTTTCACTTCTTCCTCAATCTCGGGAGGCGGCTCTGTCAGAGCATCCGCGAGACTGAGGTTGTGATCCAAGTCAGCCATGCTTTAGCACCTTTGCAACCTGAAAAGTGATATGGGGAAGAAAAAAGAGAAAATAAGATTTTAATAAGAGACCTTGAAAGTTTACTCAGAGTTTGATGTCAACAACTGTGCGCCTCCTGTGCCATAACACAATAAGAAACATTTGCTTTAGCACTCAATAATTCCCAGTTGTTTACAAAACCCCCACACCAGTACAGAAACAAACAAACAGCTAGATCATCTAAATCAGGTTTTACTGCACGGGCATTACATTTCATGTGATGTTTTATCAGAACCTTAAAAGAAAAAACCCAGTACCTGGCCAGCATAAACACAATCTTACATTGATTTCAGCCTTGCCCCAGATCTGCGAGTTAATTACATACCCTCAGGAGCAGAAAGATAAATGACGCAAGCGAATTTACTTCTTGGGTTGGATTCCACCCAGCTTCCCCTATGGAGATTAGGATTTTACATAATCTCCGATGTATACTTCAGCGATGCTTTTCATCCCTTTGATAGAGTCCTGTAGCATGTTTATGTCCTCAGCGAACCTTGCTAATACCAACAAACCCACTCTAGCCCTGGGATTTCTGCTAGAAGGTGAAGTTTTAATAATGCCTACATGAAAAAAATGTATTGAAGTACACACATACACATTATATATAAAGCTATAAATTGGAAACAAAGTAGAAAGAATCACCATTTATCTTTTCCTCCCCAATCTGTATCTTTTTTTTTAACTTCCTGGCACTAAACAGAAAATGTACCTGAACCGATTCATCTGGTTTGCAGCTAAAGCTTTCAGGTTGGCATAACAAATACACCCATAAACAACGATTTACTTTTTTCACATTTCATCCTTTTGAAGTTATTATTAGGAACAACAGCCAGCAAACACCGACTTGGATTTACAGAAAGCTGTCTAAGGGAGCAAAACCCACCACTTCTGATTGACAAACGGTACATTTCTGAAACTTACTTTCAGAGCGGCGTCAGTCAGCGTGCCGTATGTACGACGCTATCCAAACACCAAAGATACCAAAAGCTCTAGTCATACATTTCAGCCATTCGCAGAAATCGTCTGGTACAAGCTTTAAAAACCAAAACTGTCAAGGGCCATTAAAGTGGCATACGTACAACTCCTACTACAGGAGCTCAGCTTCCTTTAATTTTGGTCTAGGTTTGGAAGCACAGAGCAATTTGATTCTGATCTATACCACACTCGCTCTTAGATGCGCAATCTGTGCGGAGACTCTCCCTGTTAACGAAAGATTTGCTCTGTTTTAGGACTCTGGCGAGCCAATGCAGCAGTGCCCGGTTGCGAATTAGCGGAGAACAGGAACATGGAAGTGAAGTTCAGGGTTCCAACAACAAACTCATCCAAACAAAGAGATACAAAGGAACTTAGGTAAAACGATTCATCATTTTATAACCGATTCTCACTATATTGGACAAGAACCACCAACCCACATTAGCAAAAAAAAAAAACCACAGAGCTGAAGATACAGAACTGCATACGTTGAGAGGCACAGCCACGCTCCCAAGAAAACACAATGGGCATTTGTTATGGGTTGGTTAATGAAGGGTTGACCCAAGTGGCCACTGTGCAGCAGCCCAGGGTCACCGACTTACATGGGGATGGCAGAACACAGATCCTCTTGTTCCAAAAAAACAAAGGCTCCTACTCCTTGAACTACGGGAAATTCTTCATCAGCAGTACACGGCCACTGACACATACCTACAGGCTCAAGCCTCTACAAGGCAATATTTCACATTCTTTGTCAACAATGGTATCACACTGCTATTGTTGTTTCTGTAACTGCACGCAAGTATATTATGCAAACTAATTCAGTTAAATCTCTTCTTTTTTCTTTAACAATAAAGGGTCAGTCTTCAAGCAGCCACTGCAGTTTTTGTTGGTTTAGATAAAGGCCCTGAAGAATTACCACTTCACGGAAATCTACAGGTGAAATCCTTTGGAGCTCTTAACCCTTTGTGCAGGGTGACAGTTGAATGAGTTATGGTTATTAAAAAAAAAAAGATATCTTTATACTTAAGTGAAAGAGTTTTGTTTAAAAAAAGTTTCTTTCGGATAGAGTTCTCGACTATTTTCAAGACACACCATCATACCGATGTGCACACAACTGACTGTGTTACCCCTCACTGAGTTTCAACCAGGGAAGGAAGTCACTTCTAGAAGGTTTATCTTCGCATCGGCCAGGCTCTTTGAAGAAAGAGGGCTCTTAAACTGCCGTCTTTTCAAACACGTCCTCCCTTGCTTTCAACTTGAAAGGGAAATAATGGCTTTTAGGTCATTCAATCTCAAAAAAAAAAATTTATTCTGAAATTTTCATTTAGCATAAGGAGGAAAAACAATATTTAAAATTTTTGACAAGCTGCTTCATGATGCTACTAGGAAATGCAAGAATCAAGACTATGGTCAGAAAATAACTACAGAACATCCAATCACTTGGGGAATAAACAAGCGAAGGTTGGAGGGAACACACCAGATGCCAAAAGAAAAACCCGACACCTGTTCTTCAGAGCAGGCATGCCAGGTGGGGCTGAATCAGACTCTGCAGACGTCAGAAGTCCTTCATGTTTGTAGTATTGTATTTGGTTCTGCACCAACGCCAGCACAGCAAGGTTTACCCATCAACAACCTGGAGCTTTATGTAAATGGCGTTTAGGAAAACCTCTCTTTTTAACCTCAGTATAAATCATAGAATAGTTTGAGTTGGAAGGG
>NW_009611082.1:37055-44930 GCF_000690535.1 Cariama cristata | reverse complement strand
ATAAATAAATAAATAAATAAATAATCTATCCGGCTTCCTGCCACAGGAGTCCGCAAAAGCCACAGAAAAATCAATTTGTCTGGGTTTGTGCAGGCTTCCGCAGCGTGGAAACCAAATGGGCTCTTTATTGAATCCAGTCTCCACTTACTGCTCAATTATAATCTCCCCTTTTTCTTTCATCCACCTTTATTTATTTGTCTTGGAAACTCAACAAATTGACATACGTTAAAGCTTCTGCTTGCGACACACACTGGTCCTTGATCGGGGCTTGCTGAAGCCCAGCTCAGCTCAGGCCGTGCCCAGCTGATTTCTCTTATGGTGGTGGCAGATACACTTTAAATGTCAGCTTTCTCAATTCTTAGGCGAAATGTTGCACCTTGCTTTGATGATACTTTGAGTGGCCGCAATACTCGAATTACGATTTCTCATGTTTTCCCCTAAAGTAACATCTTCAACGAGGCAACATACTCTCAATGTTGCCCAATATCTCCGTTCCCCCCACCAAGAGGACCTCAGCTTTGACTGACCTTGAGTTGATCCCATTACCCAGCTGGTCGGTCAGAGATTTTGGACGTGGGAGACGTAGTTTGGCAGCAGAGCCTGGTCCAGCAGAGCCAATGGGTATCCCAATTGTTCTTCCCCAATTCAGGCTTTGTCTTAATTCTTGATTCTTCCACGACAGAATATTGTGGTCTGGTGAACAAGTTGCTATACCCTGCTTTCAGACAAACCAGCCTCAAACGATGTTTATTTTCCCAGTGATTCATTTTAAATCAGCAAAGCTAACATTTTCCCATGGAAAATTTTGAAGTGTTGAAACCGCATTTTCCATTAGAAACTGATGGGAAAAAAAAATTCAGTTTACTAAACATTTCCTCCCCAGTATTGCATAGAGGGAGTTTCCCTCCTCTCTAACATGACTGTCCCGAATTGCATGTGTTTTGACTATGAAGGGTATCAGAGCCGTATTTTCCCTATGAAACCTGCTCAGATTTGCTCTATATGACTTCATTTTCTTGCCCTCCTCATGGCATGCGTGGGCAGACGGGTACAGAGAGCACCATTAACACCCTCTTAGCTCAGAAATAATCGAAGCTTAAGGAAAAAATATTCAACAGAAAGGGGCATTTTTCAAGCAGCTTGTTTAAAAAATAATAGGTGAGAAAATACATTCATTTTCCGGCTTTTTTTTTTTGTTACCTTTAACGCGGAGAAAAAACATGCCAGAAATGACCTGTTTAATTTAATCAGGTTATTCTCATTAACAAACTCAATGCTCCCTACATCATTCCCATTGACAGCAAAGTCTTCCCATCCAAAACTACCAGGCAATGGCAAGTTTTGAACGTCTTTTCATTAATCTGCATGTTTTCCCTCGTTTCCCCTGCAGGATATACCATTGCTAATGCAGCCGCGACTGTCACGGCCACTCAACTTAAACAAGCGGTGACTATGGGGCAAGATTTAGCGACGTACGCAGCCTACGAAGCCTACCCTGCCTTCGCGGTCGCTGCACGCAGCGATGGCTACGGAGCGTTTTAATCCCGTCTTTAATTGAGTTCCCTTAAATTGAGCACAGGCAGAAAAAAAAAAATATCTCAGTCTGATAATTCTTACACCCTCATGATTTTAAACTAATCTGTCACTGAAATTTAGATTTTAGTTGGAGTTTCATTCTTGTAGTTCTTTAGTTTCATAACACGATATAAGGGGGGAAAGGAGAAATTAAAAAGAAGAATCGCTTAAAATCAGACTTGTACAATAGAAAGAAAAATCGCAGCCCAGAAAATGAGTGGTTCTCAGATGTATGTATATACATACATACATCTATGTATATGTATATGTACATACACACCATTGTGTGTGTGTTTACAAGCAACAACCTGTGCTGAAAACAGTTGGTCCCGTGGACATCGTGACGTGTGACTGGGGAAGGACGGGGTGTCTCCAGCAAGCCCCTGCGTGCATCAGGAGTTGTCCTCCGTTCACCTCAAAATTTCTCGAGCCAGGCAGAGCAGCGGATAAGACGAAAGGCTGCCCTTCGGCCACGCGAAGGTCTTCAGTTTGCCTCTTACTACCTCCGAGCATCCCTCGCCACCAGTGCTGTAGGAAAGTGTTCAGGCATCTCGATTAATCGTCTTTTAAATTCATTCTGGCACAGCCAAGGAAAAAAATATGTTTATCATAAACATGTCCGCCCAGCCTAACAGGCTAGTTTGCACTCTCTTGAATGCTAGTTTGATTTTTAAAGCAGGAGGCAAGTGTTCAGCAGAGTTTTCCCTCTTTGCTACTTCCCAGTCATACCTACAAGTCACAAAGCAGCAAATAACGGCGTGTTTTTGCCACTTCCCATCAAATGGCATATTCGGTGAAAGATAGGAAAACTTTTAGGACTATTAAGGTTGAGGACCAGAAAAATGCTATTCATTAGGACCATTTCTCTACTTAATTAGAGCACAAGAGCTCACAGCCATGGCCCAGTAACAACAGGCACCTCTACAGGAATAAAATTATATACAAGGAACATTTTTGACAGGACGGAAGGAGTCCTGCCTGGCTATCAATCTACAGGAATAAAATTATATACAAGGAACCTTTTTTGACAGTACGGAAGGAGTCCTGCCTGGCTATCAGTGCTGCTTTACACATTAAAGCAAGGCTGGTGGCTGCTGCGATTCTTGCAAAAATTAATTTAGTGGAAGAGGGTTCACGTCAACAGTAAAGGTGCCTCTTGTTTTGGAGAGCACTGGTGTTGTGTTGGGATGCTTTGGAGATGCTGAGAGCATCCTTTGGTTTACAGCGGGAAGGCACTACCCATTTATTTTTGCCATTGGATTGAGGCAGGAGTAATGATGCTGTAGAGGTATAGGAGAAACCCAGTGTTCGATAACTACAGCAGGCATGTTAATCCTACATAATATATCCTATACAGTAGTGCAGACTAACAAAACTTGAGTCTGCTCAGTCTAGGACCCAAAAAAATGCCTTTTGGGGGGAGAATTTACAAACGAGTTGATGATGCCCATCGTTTCCAACAGATCTGGCCCCCAATTTTTCATCTGGTCTAGATGATGCAATGTGGCACCGTACAAGCCATTTCAAGCAGAGTTTTTCCCGTGCATCCCCAAGGCTGTACAAAGCACGATGGTCTGTGACAAGGTGTTGACTACCAGGAGCTAAGCGTTTTCTATTCTCATGCTTCAGCTGACTCGATTTCCCTAGGAATGGAACAAACACACATAAGCTGTATAGTTTGCGGTCCCATTAGACCCTTTCTATTTATAAAGTAGCTCATTAAGGTGATGCTAAAGGTATTACAAGCCCTCTGACTTTGCAGAAAACAACAAACCTGTTCACAGAGGGTGAAATAACCAAAAGTGTTATGGGTATCGTGGCTTTATTTTCTCTCTATGTCTTTTAAGTCGTGTTTGACTGCCAACAAGTAACATATCCGTGCGTGTCTCTCGAAAAGACTACCGTTGGCAGAAAGTGTTTCTCACTTTGCATGTTCAGTAACTTTAGTCTGCTTTTTCAGTTATTTATATAAGTTCAGAAAGATGTCAAAGAAAAGGGCAAGAAGCAGTATTAAAAAGTGTGTGCATGAAGCACTTATTTTTGTACGCATAGTACAATATTTGTATAGAGTTTTAACACTATGAAGTGTAGCAAAAAAATCACACTATCCATTCACTGAAGGACAATCATGTATGTTTAAAGAGAATGAAGTGAAAATGGCATCTCAATCATGCGTTACAAAGAAATTATAACGAGGACTAAATTCTGTGAAGCAAGTCTGTAATTCTAGAGTAATCCAAGGACATTAACTGGACTTTGAAATACCATTAAAACTTTTTAAACCAACGTACATGCCTCAGTCCTTTTATAGCCCAATTTTCATCTGAAAGGTTCATCCCGTGCATGGTACATAAGAGCACACCTTGCTCCGGAGGGATCAATTTGAGGGCAGACAGGCAAGGTCACAAGCTGCTCGGCAATGCCCAGAGAGGTCTCAACATGCACTTTGGTGACACTTGGCATGCACATGCAGCAGAAAATCAGCAGTGTTACACTTCTACACTTTAAAGTAAAAAATCAAGGGGTTAGGCTTTTTTTTTTCCCACCACTTCTTTGGCCAATATTTATTTATCTGTTAACGCTGCAGGAATCACTTTTGCTATAAATTTATTACAGTGGCAATACCTTTGCTCCTTACCTGATCCCAATGGAGATGTCTCCGGGGCGATATCAATAGCAAGACAGCTATGTATGAAAATAAGGGGGTAGATGGGTGATAGATGATTTAGGGCTGTGAGGGATTGGTCTTACCTTGGGAATAGCCTGTTGCCGGGTCGCCAATAGGTAAATCAGCTACAACCCTGGTTGTTTTAAGAAGACGAGGACCTGCTACTTGGAAGTCCATCATAGTTAAATGACTGAGCAGTACAAGAGGTTCTGATTTTGCACCTTTCCAGAGAGATCCTGAGCCCAAGAAATGGGGGGAAGATCCGGTGCCTTGCTACTGATAGCACACAGCAGTCAACCAAAGGCCTCCCTACCAAGCCGAAAGAGATTTTGTCAAAATAGCTTGACATTGTTCTTACAGACTTACGAAGAGGTCAGATGTATTCTGGGCTTTAGCAAGAACAGCAGCTCTGCCAGTTCTATTATTTCACCTTATTAGCTTTTCCTGATGTCCTGCTTTCATCTTCTTTGAAATCAGGGCAACAGCAGAATTCACTTTTGCGCTTTTAATGTTTCCCCTCTCAGAGAACCGAGATTCCCTCTTTGCTCAGCAGCAGCTGGCTGATCAATTTTGGAGAGCAAGGATGATTTTTCAAGAAATCTCAAACCCACAACCCAACTTAAAAAACATTATATCCTGTTTGTAAAGATGTGAGTTCCCAGTGGATAGCAAGACGAAGCCAACAAACAAGTCTAAGACATGTTTGAGCTGTGAGTGACGAGAAGATCAATGGCCCAGAAAAATCTACAGATGGCCATGCATTTGGCTGCTTGCAGGGCAGGAGATACAAAACCTGCATTTTCCTTCTCCCTTCTTCCAGCCAGCCCTTTCCTGGAGGTCTCTACAGCAAAAGGCCTCACATCTGAGGTGTAAAGCAAGAATAAAACATGACCGAGGATGACACAACAACTCTGCCTTTGGAGCTGGATAGACCTTGAAACTACCTCCCGTGTCGCACTGAAATCCCCTCTAGAAGACCATGGGACAAGGTCTCCAATGACTTTCGAGGGAAATTGCTTTATCTTTGAGCTTGCATGGCTCCCTTTTCCCATTAGCCCAGCTAAATCTCCCATAGACCATTTCATCTCCCCATCACATACCTGGATTTCCCTTTTTTGGGAGAAAACCCAAAACCCTTTGAAGGCTGACATTCCAGCCAGGGACCGCAAATCACTGCTGTTCACTACCTGCCTGAGGGTCAGCCTGGTCCCAGTGCTGCTCATGGTACTGTCATGGGATGCTCCTTTCTTTCAAGGACTGGAAATTATTGTCCCTCGTCCCAAAACCTTGGTCTCAGCTAAAATTGCAGTTCTCAGCTACCCTTTGTTAAGTGCCAGTGGGGACTTAGACAGCCCCTACCCACCAACACCTCTCCTTCTTGGGGGTGCTTGGGGTGGGTTTGTCTCTCCCTGGAGATGCCCTACCACTTCGAACTCCTCTCCACACCCAGAGACTTGTCCTGGCTCCAGCTACCTGACTGTCCTCTCCAGCTACCTGCAGAAGATGGGGACTGTGCACATCCAGATTTGGAGCTGGTTAAGGGAAACACTGGAAGAGTGATGTTCCTTGGTCCCCAAACCCACCTCATGCATCTGCAGCCCCAGTTGTGAAAATGTTAAGAAGCAGATAGCTGCTGGTGGGTCTGTAGATAGGTTGCACACACAAATATCCTCTGTGGGATGCATGCAAACAGCACCAGGCAACCACAGGATCAGACAGATTGTAAAAGCCTGCATCAAAGCCCGGAGACAGCAGAAGGATTCTCCACTTTCCCCCCAGTGCCTCGAGTCTGATCCTAATTTAGCATCGCCTCTGCAGCTCCAAATGCTGTTGGTAAACTCGAGAGGGATGAGACGTGCAGGAGGAAAGTTGAGGCACGGTCAAATTTTGCAAAGGAGCTCTGTGAGGTGGCTCAGCCTGCCGACACAAACAAGTTTTGCAAGTTCATACGAGTTTATGTTCTTCCCAAGTTCTTACTAGTGGATGTCCCACGATTTAAAAAAAAAAAAAAAAGGTGGAGTTTTGCCCACCTCCCGAGCACGTACGCAAGGCACAAATGGCTATACATTGAAAGAGAGCAGCCCGAGAGAGGGAAGAGCAACTGTGATGAGTAATGTTATATTTAACAACTGGCAAGTTGCCCAAATTCCTGAAAATTTTTTTTCTAAGCTTTGGCTCTGTTCAAGAGCGAGCTTGTTCTCATATAAAACGGCACTGGCACCTAGTGGCTGCTGTATTTAACCACAGCACCCCAAAATGGCACGTAGGTAGGAGCGAAGGGCTGTTTGTCGCCGTATGCCAAGAGTAGATGGCAGCCCCAATGCTGCTAAAGAGCAAATAAAACAAAGGACTTCTCTCAACAGCCTTTCTCACACTGCGGTGCTCGGAGCTGCTGAATTTTCTAGACATAAAAAATTACCAAAAGTTCCAAAAAAAACTCCCACAAAGTTTCAAAAAGCCTGTGCCCACCAGTGACGGACAAATAAATAAGTCTGCGGTGGGACTCTCCGCATACCCTAATTCTGGCTCTCAACGTCTCTTCTCCTATAAGAAACACCAGCTTCCTAAAAACTCTCTTTTGGGGGTCAGATGCTCACGTTTTGGAGCGTAAATCTTACCCATGAGCGTAAATTCACCATGAGCATTTTAAATGTGCAATTTTTCTTGCATAAACATGTTCAGTATGAGCACTACTAAAAAAAAATTTCCATTGTTAGCATAATACAGTAATACGAACAAAATTACCTGAAACAATCAAATAAAACATTTCAGTGACACCTGAGAAAAATGAACCACTTTTTCCTTTTTCTCAGTGTATTTCTTTTAGAAAAACAAGAGCGCTCCTGTGCAATTTATTCTAGCTTATACAGTATAAGAAAACTGGCAAGTAGAGCGAGAGTGATTGTTATACTGGGATTCATTTCAGACCAGAAAGCAGCTCCTGTGTTTCATAAAGATGTTCTGACCCTGGTTTAAGGGATTGCGATGTGTTTCACCATGCACGATCCCGCATGAAAACATGAGCAAAGTGGGAAAAATACTTTGCAAGAGACTTTCTGGATCATTTTTGCAACTTGAGCATTGCTACACTGGCCAAACCTGTCCCGTGGCGGAGTGGGATGCTGGAGCGGCATCCTCTGCTGCTGCCCGTATCCCATGGATGCCATCGCTGCCATCAGAGCGATTTTGCTGATGAAAGCAGGGCGGACGGGTTGGCTGGCTGGCCGAGTTATTAGGAAAGGACATTAAAAGCATCTTCAGGGATTTGATTCCCAGCGTTGTCCTTCCAAAGCTCACTTCCTGACTTGATATTGCGATTGCTTTGAGCTCCTCTGGATGGGGATCTCTGAGACTGATTGCAGCCGGTTTAAAATTAATAATTCATTCTCTCTTACTGATTTTAAAGAGAGGCAAAGTTGTCTGACTGATGATTCTCTGAAGAATTAAACAGATTGCATACAAAATTGGTACACGTTGATGGAGCTTATTAAACATTTACAATTGTTTAGCCATAAGACGCTACCAGAATCCTAAATCCAGATCTGAAAGGCGTATTTTCTTCTCCCTGTGGCCTCCAGATCTACCACTTACAGAGGCTGGCAGAGAGATGGGGGGTGCGGGGGCACCTCCTC
>NW_009611082.1:18142-37024 GCF_000690535.1 Cariama cristata | reverse complement strand
GGAGGGCCCTGCCACCAGCACTGGGCCAAGGTGGCCATGGCTTTGTCCAGCAAGCTCCTGAAATCCCCAGGAGAATAACCTCTACCTTCCTGGGGACCTTTCTGTGTTGAAACCCTGTCCTTCTGCCTCTTCAATGGTATCTTCCTTCTGTGCTTTGATGAAACCCTCCATTGATCTCTCATGTGGGTTGGAGGGGCACCACGAGCCCTTCTGGTCACCTACCTGTAGGTGATTCAGGCTTTGGCCATCGGCTCTGGGCAGTCCTTCATCCAACCAGAGCCTGCTCACCTTGCGTTCTTGCTGATGCTAAAATGAAGCAGGCTGAGCTGCCTCACCCACAGCTTTAATCCATAAGTTCAGTTCTTACTGCTTTCCATCTGCAGTACCTGAAATATAAACTTACTGTGATGAAATCCAATTCTGCTCTGGTTGAACATCAGTCATCTTTTGCTAGGAGCTGCAGGGTCTTCTTCACCACCAGGTCCCTCCCCAAATCCCCATCCTGCATATGGCCCAGTGCCCTCCCATGACACTCTCCTATTGAAACAACCTCTGGCACATGTAAGCATCCTTATTTTTTATCTTTTTGATGTGTCCCATAGTGATATTTAAAGGGTAAAATACCACCTGCTGCTCTTTGCTGTGGTCGCAGGGCTCGGCAGGAGCTTAACACAAGGACAACAAGAGTGGACAAAGTCAGCCCCAAAGTCTTTCTCACCCAGCATCCTCGGCCTCTGGACCATGCCACAGATGTATGATGTCTTCAGGTCATAAAATCAGAGCAAACATATGTAGTCCTTCCAAGGACTCAGTGGCCTCCAGCCCATCCGTAGTTTCCTGGGCCACTTTAATTATTTGAGAACTTTCAGAGGGCTTCTCTTCCAAAAACTTGCCCAGCATCCCCTGGAATGACACAAACCCACACGTGGTGGGCAGCACTGAGCCCACCTGGCACGCTGGTCGGTTCAAAAGTGGCATTTGTGAAACAGAATAACTCAGTCTAGGAGGAAAAAACTGTCAACTGCTTCAATATTTTATTTTGCAAGTGACCGACCTTCCTTTCCTCACACGAGACCTCTGAGGTAGAACCCTACACAGCCGCTCTCATCAGGCATCAGTGAAACCGAGACTGCTGATTGATGGAGAACTACGCCCAATTCACTTCATATTCAATTCACTGTTGTCCCACCACGACCCATAGTCTACGGTGGCTTTTAACTCAGAGAATGAATCCTCCAAATGCCCTAAACCAGAATGGTTAAACGAGATAATATTCAAACCTTTCTGATGAGCATCTATCCTATTTATCCCTTTACCATCCTAAGAGGTCAGTTTTGCACTTCAAGCATGATTGAGGAGTCTAGTCTTCTGATGTTTCGTGAATTCAGCAGCTCTTTCCAGTTTTATGGACTGGGCTCAATTTTATGGAGTATTTTATGGTCTGGATTAGCTCCCGGTATGAACTAATTCTCTCTGAGAGAGCCGATTCACAATCAATAAGCACTTGTTTAATGACTGAAGAAAAACAGTTACATCTTTTATTACAATAAGAATCAACTGCAGTGAGATCTGGCCAGGACAGGAACTACTTGAATGAGACTACATTGGACTAGAGAGACTGAATTGCAGGTAAAAAAATCAAAACTTTGCAGGAAGTCGAGCTTTGCACAGCAAAGGATGACCAGCAGCACCTGAGGGACAGCAATGATGTAGAGAGTCACGTATGCCACAAAAAACTCCCAGGCACGCATTGTGAACATCGCAGATATCAAATCTACTGCTCAAAGGAAATAATTCCTTTAATGAACGAGATCACCTACAGGGTTGTGATTTCAAACGCTGAAGATGTGCCTTCAAATGGAATAGAGACAGAGTGTTCGTTAGACAGTTTTTTCTTGTAGTGCCCAAAGTACCGTATCCTGTAGATGCCCGGCTCTGTGCCATGAGGGATGTGCCATTCAATAATCACGGTGCTCCGACCAAACAATCCTTTGGTCCAGTAAAACCTAGCAGACAAACCAAAAACTGCAGTCGGCAAGAAAATCCACTTTTTTATTTTTTTTTTTAATATCCTAAGAACTCACTAATTGGGATGAGGTGAATGCACTCCAGGTAAGTGTATTTTAAGAGTTTCTTTTAACCCTTCCTCATATATTTAAGCTATCAGAGCAGCAACCAACAAGCCAACTCAAAACCTGTCAGGGCTGAAAAATATCTGGAAACATGGAAAAAGCCGGTCAGCGATCCTTTTTGCAAATGAAGAATATTTCTGCCAATGCGTTCTTACATTCCCAGTTCCATATCATAACCCCATACGACACTACCTCTGTAACCAATATTCATCAGCTCATTCTTCCCTGTGCAGCGGGAATGCTGAACCAAGAACCAAGAGGATGAGTATTTATTGAAGGTCACAAGCAAAATCTATCATCATCAAGTTCAGGGCTTTTGGCACCCGTTTCCACATCAGACTCCCATTTTCTTTTGCAGACTCCTTGTACAAAACCACTTCTGGCCAACCCCAAAGCTCTACAGTCAGCCACACGTCATCTGGGGGCGAGGGATTTTTCAGCCGGCTGTGATGGAGCACTTCTTGGGGAGATGAAGAAGACTAACCTGCCCTTCTTTTGATAGTGCAATGAGGGGACACTGCTGGATATCCCCCTAATTGTGTCTGGGCCAGATATGAGCATTTTCAAGTCCTACTGAGATAGCACCCCCATTTCAGGGCTTTAACTAAAGGAAGCAGATGAACAAAATGTGTTGATTCATCAGCAATGGTAAGAAAAAGTTTCCCCATACCAGTTTTACTGAGAAGATTGAAAGAAATACTTACAGACATGACTGGGTAAAAAAAAAAAAGTGAATGATGTGGGAAATTTGGTTTGGTAAACAGAGACCGCAGGCTGACACGGGGCCCATGTATCTCCTCGTTGCTCTTGTCCAAGATTTTGGCTGTGGGTTGCACTGGCTTGTCTTGGGACAAAGACAATGTTGTCTTGGGAGGTGACGGTGAGGTGACAGCACAAGGTCCAAAGTGGTGGGGGATCTCCATCCTTGGGGACTTCCCCAACTCACCTGGACATGGCCCCAAGCAAGCTGCTACACCTGTGACATTGGCCTTGTTGGGAGTTGGGTTAGGCCAGAGACCTGCAGTGTGAGCCTGGCTGTGACCTAAAAATGTTGCTGTGATAGATTTATGTCACCACCCAGCCTCCTCCCCATCCTGCCCAGGACCACTGCTCTGGGATTTGGGAACTGGAACATAGCTCAGATCCCACCTGGGAAGACACTTCTCACAGATGAGCTCATGGGGATTTATCTCTGTCTTATCTCTGTTGGCTGTTGGCTAAAGGTGGGGCCAGGCAAACTCCTGCCTGTAGCTCAGCACCTCCTCCTAAACAGTCCCAAGAAAGCAATCACTGCCCATGTGGCCGACGCAGGGTGGGGCCAAATGCTTCTCTACTGCAAACACCAAGACATCATCCAGCAAAGGGACAAGTCCACACCGAGTTTGTCCCTGCTGCAATGGCAAGCGCAGGACAAAGGGCAGATAACAGCTATCTCCTTCCCCAAAAGCTGCGCCTCCTTTAAGTAAACCTTCGTATCTTTTGATCCCTGAAAATATGCATCTTACAAATGCAGCTATAAGCTATTTAACACTTTGCAACACTGAACCAACAAATAATGCGTTCCCTTGTGCTCCTCTCCTATCGCAATGTCAGCACATTCAACGGTATTGAACATTAGTTTTTCCTGTACCAAAAAACAGTCTGGCTCCACTAATATCTAGCAAAAATGTTTGATGCTTCCTATCCCCATCGCCTGAATTAATGACATTTCAAAGTTAACACACTGACATCGTAAAAAGTGACTCGTTTTCATCTTAACAGAATCTTTTCCCCTTTCTTGTGGTGTTTGGTACTTTCCTGGGACAGTAGGAAAGGAGACGTTACTGTCTGCATTGGTTTGCCTTCTGGCCAGTCCCTTTAGGCAAGAAAAGGCCAAACAGCTCCTCTTCCTTATCAGCAGAAGTATTTAAGCATCGTTCAGAGATCCAAAGTCTGACCTTTCCCAGGAAGGAAAATAAGATGTCTAGATTCCCGTCCTTCCAGCATCACGGTAGCACATTCTTCAAGTTTTGCACTTTTATATGTTCTTCATCTTCTTGAGTGATGTATTACTAAACATTGTCAGTGTTTCTGGACAGGATTTTGGGAAATCTGTTGCGTTTTTGGAAGAGGAGGGAAGAAGGCAGGGCTACATATATGGGTGATAAAATGCCATCATTTCCCTTACTCAAGTAGGGAACTTGATTGGAAAGGGTGACATCAATGACAGTGACAAGGTAACACAGTGCAAGCGTTAAACAGAGGGCAAGCGTTCAAGATGCAGAGCTCCGAGTGCAAATAGAAATACATGTCCCATGTTGGGACAGTCGGAGTCCTGGCTACCAGATTAGGTTTAGAGAGCAGCTGGTTGCACTTGGTCAGAGAAAATTACGCCCTATCAAATGCTCATCAAAAATCCAGAGGAAGACCTTCCCCATGAAGCCAAGCTGTTGGAAATGTTGCCTCTCTGACCTCAGGCGTTATGTGTTTACACTGGGATATTGCAAGGTCAGAAGACCCCAAGACAGACACTTTTTGGGGTCTGGTTTCTCACAGATAGGTTGCAGAGGCAGGTGGGAAAATTTCTGGTTTTATTCAAACAGGGGAGTAACTTGAAATTGAACAGTTTGACAAAAGATGCCTTTGGTATTCCTATTTTGTGTGCTGACTTCTAGGGTAGCTCTGAAAGGTGACACCAGCTTTGCTGCTTAGTGGTTATTTTTCCTTAAGACTGACATCTCTAACCTTAACTTTGCTTTCTTACAAACTTTTTTTAAAAATTGTTAACTGTTTCTACTTTATGATGCGCAGCAGAGCCAGCCAGTTTTTCCCTATGAAAACCCTACTGCGGTGAACCTCTCTCATATTCTATTTGGTATCCTGTTCATCAGCATGGTATGGCAGATGGATGGATGTAGGCTACGGCCAAGTTGGACCATTAACCTTCTGTAATTCTTGTTCTTCCTTCTGCCTTTCCCAAACTTACAAGCCTTCATTGCAGAAGCTAGACCCAAGGGGAAGACCGATCATTGTGGTCTTGACAAGTTAACCAACCAAATATGGACCGATCCGTCCCCAGAGGGTATCGTCTGCAGGGATAAGACCAACCTAAGGTTGGGAGCTCTGAACTGAAGCCCTTCAAGTTAAACTCAAATTACTCCATGGAGTCTATGGAACAGTGAAATCTGGTCAGGGCACCCACCTGGTGTCCCAGGAGGCATCGTTCTCTACCACGTGCCAGCCGTCTGAAGTGCTGGCGTATCTCTCCACCGTCAAGAAGTTGTGTTCAGTCTGGAATGAAAATAACAGAGTTAGCCAGATGCTAAAGGTACAGGCATGTCCCTACTTTTCTGTGTCACTTTAAACTGGAGAAGGGACTATGCTTCTGTGTGCTCTACTGGCAAATGTGGTAATTACTAGCAAAAAATGCTTATATTTCACTGCCAAAGCACCAATTTAAGCTAATAAATGATGCAAAGAATGAGTACAGAACTTGATCATTAAAAAGAGAATGAACGGGGCAGGTATTTGCTATCAAGGTCTATGCAAGATGAGTGATGAGATGAATTAAGTACTTGTCTAATTTTCTTTGTTTTATTAAAATAATGGACTGAGCTGATAGGATGGAGACTAGAGATGCTTGCTATGACGGGATGGCACTGGATACCAACCGAGAAAGATTGTCTGGCCTAATGCATGACACGGGTGCCCTCAACTTCAATAGTATGAAGAGATCATGAACGGTCCATATCTGACCAAATTAAGGACCCAAAAGCATTCCGGAGGTGTGAATTCCCAAAGGACACGCTAAAGGGAGAAACTCTCTTCTTCTGAACTCGCACCAAAGAAATAAAGCACCAGAAGCACACAGCCTTACTCCTTCTGAAACCTGAACGTCAAAGATTAAAATGCATGAGGCAGAGGCAGTAACTAAATATTCACGAATCCTGAGCATCCCTAATTCCAGTGACGTTGCATCATATTTACCGCGTTCTCTGCAGAGTTCCTGGGGTTCGCGCCTACAAAAGTGACTTCAACAACTTCTGTCTGTGGGGGAAATTGAGATTTATATTAAAGACTGAGCAGCACATTAAGAACATCCTTTGAAGATGCCATAGGAGTTTTTTGGTGGTTTGGTTGGTTTGGGGGGGGTTTGTTTTGGGTTTGGTTTGGTTTAAATTATTTATAATTTCACTTGTTGCAACAGCAATGGACAATTTATACTGTGAATTGGTATTCTGTGCCTTGCCATTCCAAATGTCCTGCTTGCTGGATAAACTCCATCATAGCACGTAAGATTTCTGTGTAAAAGAGGGAGGGAAATAGGTGAGATTTTTAAGAACGCCTCCCTGCCTTCTTCCTACCTTACTGCTGGAGACAGCAATGAGATGAAAATCCTTGCTCTGAACCCCTTATCTAAATTTTGAGCATTGAAAGTTGAACCCTTTCTAACATTTTTACTTCATTTATATTCCATTCAAGAGACATCAAAGGTGACCTGATTTCTGCTTGTAAAGAAATCACTGTACAATATTTGCCTATTTAATCATCAATTGCTATTTTATGTTGAAGCAGAAGGGGAAATCTTCATGTTGAATAAAGGGCTTTTATTTTTCACTTCATTTACCAATTTTAATCACATTCAGTACAATGACATCGGCATGAAAACGCTCTGTCTCTGCCTTTTCAACCTTGCCCACTAAGAGCAACCAGACCTTTTTGGTCTGAGAGGACCACGGCCTTTTAGAAAATATAGATTTTTTTTCCAGATGAGGGGTAAGAGTTTAAAGACAATTTCCTAAACAAGTTTTAGCAAATCCTTGAAGCTCTCACCGCTCGGTACTGCTGTCTCACTTCTTGTAGCACATCCCCAAATGTCTTATTCTCCGGCACACGTTCAACAACGAGAGGAGGCACCAAGGTCACGTTACCTATATTGAAAACTGGGGGCTCTGGACCACGTGGCAAATCCTGAACTGTATTCTGTGAAAGGGAAGGGGTGCTCATCACACATACGTACACCCGCTGCCCTGTTGCTGAGGTCTCCCAAATCCACCCGCCTGAATATCCCACCACCCACCAGTCCTGTATGTTCACATGGTCCACAGATACAATGGTAATGAACATTGCCATGTACAGCAGAAATGTAGCAGGGTTTTCTTCGTCTTCGTAGAAAAGCGGCAACTTCACGCCATGCTGAAATGTTGGAGGTACCTATTTCCTAAATTCTGAACTGAAAAAAATCCCAGAAATTCTCAAGTGGTATGAGACCCTCATTACAGAATTATTTTTATACCATATGAGAATTCCTCAAAGTGGTTTCTTACGAGAAAAGAGAGGGCAGCAATCATGCAACCTCACTGAGGAATAAATATAGCCATTACCATTTGCAGGATTTAAATGTCTCTAGCAGCATGTGACATATAGAAAATTTAGATTACCGTAGCAATAGCCTTTGCCAGTCCTCTGTACAGTTGAATGTAAGCAGAAAGGGTGTGTGGCCCATAAATAGTCGATGCAGCCTCATATCGTTGAACCTAGCAAACAACAAATTTGGAAAAGGAGGGTTTGAAGGACTCTCAAGCAGTTTATACAGCTCATCCTATTGTGCCAAGACAAGACCAGCACTATACCCGCAGAGGTTTTTTTACTCCCTTAGTGCTAGGGAGAGGGTCCAACAACTTGCCTAAGTATTTCTGCTGCAATTTCAGGTTACTCTTCATTCTCCAGTCCATCACAAATGGGGAGGACTGGTTGTCACTCTTCCAATTATCACAGCTCTTAGTCTTTTAAAGGCTTATTAGGTAGGTCGTTTCCTCTCCAACTTTTCAGGTTGGACAACCCCAGTTCTTCCCTCCCAGTTTAGGGTTTCTAAACATCTTCCTCAAAGCCAGCATCTGCCATGCCTTGTTGGGACCCTTAAAACTGGGTCTTGCAAACTATTTTGTGATCTTTTCCACAGCAACATGGCACTGCAATTCATGTTCACCTTACAACCCTACAACTCCAAATCTTTCTTCTGGCAAGTTTGCCACATTATGAAGATAATTTCTAATTCATCCAAGTCATCAAGAGATTACTAAAATATACTTGAGCTCACAGGAGCTCCCTTCAGTACATCTGACCGTTTCCACGTTAAAGCATCCATATGTACTCTCTAGCTATGATCAGAAAAGCACAGTGGCTCTTGGACGACATCATCTAGGTCAGCATAAACAAGGAGGTCTCATGATTTCTGCCACAGATTCTTCAGCGTTTTGTGTCAAAGGAAAAGTACTCTAAACATCTATAATTTCACATTAATTACCACCCCATATAGCCAAAACCAGAACTCAAACATGTTCAATCTGCAGTTCTAACATTTACCTGGTATTCTTCATAGGTGGTAATGTAATGGGTGTAGACATTGCACAGACCTGCAATTACGACATCTGTTCTTGGTGTACCATGAGAATCAAATTCCTAAGAAAGGAAATAAATCACTTATCTTGTAACAACTGCTTAATGCACAATTATATTGTTATTATTGTTGTTGTTGTTGTTATCACTATTTACCAGGACAGAATAGAAAGTTACAGTGGGGAGGGGGCTGGATGTTCAGGAACGCAACCCTAGAAGTGCAATTTACCTTTATTAATGTCTCCTATTCACTTCCCAAAGAAAAAGAGGAGAAATGACCTCATAGCCCAGTAAATTCAATCAATTTAGTTTCTTTTTTTTTAAACTGATGTCTGTATGCTTCTAAAAAAATTGGTGATACAACTATGTTAGACAGGGTCAGTGAATTGTGCAGACAGTGTCTGAGATTAAGATGATATTCAGGCTGTAGACAGGAATGGGATGTGTCAATCAGGAAAATGGAAAAAAATACATTTGCCATTCTTTCCCAATTGTTCTCATGTTACAAAATCCCAGTAAAGATTTAGGAGCTAAACCCCTCCATTCCAGAGACAAAACTCCTGCTAGCATCAGTTATGCCTCGATCCCAGTTGAATGAGCTTGTGTTGGCTTAATGGGTTGAAACTCAAACAGTTTGCTTCTTTTGGGGAGGATATTAATTTCCTCTGCATGTCAGTAAGCACATGCAAAACGTCTCTGAAGTGAGAAGGAAACATTGGTGAGATACGAGAGCCATGATCCCAGCTGGGAGGAAACAAAGGAAAAACCAGAAGGATCAAGAAACGTGAAGTTCCAGACATGCTGTGCTCTGGAGAAACCGCGTCCTCAGTAACTTACTCTTTTAACAGCTTCCCGTAGCCTGCGTCCAGACATGGTCCTAGGGATGTTAAGAGAACAATGTCAGTCTCCAGAAACACAGGGAGCTAAAGCAGGAATCGCTAGCTGGACATGCAGCACACCACCAGGAATTCACATAGCACTTGCAGTGCTGTTCAGCATCCCTTAAGGCTTTCTCTGCGATGAGCTGAACCAAAACACCTCAAAACATTTCACATACATCATCACAGCCAGGGTGAGGTTGAAGGCACCCCAGGGCAGGGTGGGGTAGAACAAAAGGTGCTAGAAATAAATCATTATTCTATTCAGATTTTCACCATTGTACTATCAACAGTCACTGCAATTCATCATTACGGTTTGAGTGGCATGAAAAAAAAAAAAAAAATCAGAGTTAACAAGTTCCTTTTGTTTAATTGAAACTGCATTTTGCAATGAACAGTTAAAATTATTTAAGAAGCTTGTTCGCATCTTATTCATTTCCATGGCTAGTTTACAGAAAGGAGAAGAAAATGGGAAACCCCAGGTAACCAGAGGAGACAGTATACGAGAAAGTACATGCAGTGGACATACATGTGGAGTGCCCGCACGGGTATCATATATTGGGGACAATTTTTAGCCTACACCCCCTTTCTACCTGCATGCAGAAGTATCACAGGTACTTTGAATGAAATGCTGATGGCTGCAATACATAGAAGAAAACCAAAGAAACGCATACGTGAACTCTCCAGGAACAGCAACAATTGCCAGCGATCCAATGGCAGCAATCTGAACATCCACGATGTCAGGGTGCCATGGGTGAGGCCAGGTCATCTGCGGTGAAAAAAAGTGGATACAACTATTGTAGGAGGATAGTAGCAAAAAAAGACAGCTGAAGTGTTTTCCTTTCTGCAGTCACAAATCAGGTAAATAAATTTTCTTCGGAGAAAGGCACATGAGAAAGTGTTTTACCTCCACATGCACAGCACGTTTTCTGACCATAACAAACAGCTAAGGCACATGGAAATACTATGAGTAAGGCAAAAAAATAAAGGAGTTGCCAGAGGAGTAGCTTAAAGCAAAGTGGGTAACTAAGGTCAGGATAGCACCTAGAAACCCCTCACCTGCATGGGAAAAGGATAGCATTAGGATCAATAAAGTTGATCATCTGACCAGGAAAGGAAAAGTGAATGAGTGAAACCAGAGTGCCCAACGGCGATGGGAAATGAGAGATAACTCTTTGTTAGCTGAGCAAACACACCACCAGTTGTGATGCTGGGGGAGAGTTTCACCCAGAGGGTGATGCTCAGGGAACCCTCGATCTGGCCTTGACTTCAAACTGCCCCTTAGCAGGAACCATGCTGTACTTGGACTTGGCATGGTTGCAGCAGTCAAAACACACACTACAGCAGCATTTCAGCTTTAAAAAAAAAAAAAAAAAAAAAAAAAAAGCTAAATAAAAACGAAGAAGCTAGATAAAAATTAAGAACAACAAGAGCTCAAGGCTGGCATGGCTCCAGCAAATCAAATGCAAAAATCCCACTCCAGTAAGCCAAAAAGATTTTTGAGGAGCAATTTACTGGGGGCAAAACATGAATGACAAAACCTTGTGAAGCACATCAGAAGCAGGAGGTCTACCAGAGCATCCGTAGAAGGATGCTCAAAAGGTGATAAAGTCATAAGAATAAACTATCATTTACTCTCAGTAGCACTATCCTGGACAGAGGAGGTGGGGTGGGAGGAGGCTCAGCGCTGGGACCTCTTTTTATGGGACATGAGGTAAGCAGCTGACTAGGTGAGGAGCAACACCAGGAAAGCTTTTAGAGAGACTCGTGAAAGGAATAACAATTCAACGCCTCATCCAGTTGGCATCCCCTAAGTGCTCTAAAGGACCTTGGACATGATTCCACTCCACTACAGTGCATTTGCCTTAATGCCAAGGGAACAGCAGGTAGAAAATGGGGCATCAATTTTCTTTTAAAGTTGTAAGTAGGATTTTGGGAAAGTTCAGTAAGACAAGCACCAAGTCCTGCCCAGGACAGTGCAGCCCTGAGCATGTGGATGGGCTGGCCCTAAGAAATAGCCCTTCCCCATGTAAATGGGGCATCCCTGGGGGGGGTACCCAAGCAGTGGGGGATCTCCATCCTCGCTGACTGCCCCAACTACTCTGGACATGGCCCTGAGCAACCTGCTGTAGCTGCAGTGTTGGACCTGCTGGGAGCAGGGTTGTGCTGGAGAACCCCACCCTAGGGTACCTCCAGCCTGAGACTGGTGTGATCCTACCTGTGGATGAGTAAGTCTGGCATCAGGCAAGGTTAAAGCTCATAGAACTATCAGGCACTTGCATAAACATGACAGAAAAGCAGAGAAGTCAACAGGACATTTCCAGAGGAAGTCAAAGCCTGGTAGAAACCTTTGAAGACAACGCCAAGAAGGTGGGTAAGTTGATGCAGTCCTCAGAGTTTCCAAAAGCCACCATGATGAGTTACTTCATTTTTCATGGACCAGTCTGTCACATGACAAAAAGAAAGATCCTCCTATGGATTAAGGTAGGAAACCAACGGTAGGGTGGAAGAAAAATCCACCTAGAAGTGAGCACCAGCAGAGGATGTCCTGAAGCCAGAGACTGCCGGGAGGCAATGCTGAGCACCATGCACCATTGGCTTTCCCTGACCTCATGCATTTTCCCTGTGCATCCTGCTCAGGGCTGTTTCACAGGCAGAGAATTAGGCCAGGGTGGGTCTTCAGTTGGGTGTTTTGACCCTAATGAGAGCAGCGAGCCTGGTCCCTCCTCCTGGGATATATGGAAAAGATGCTCTGCAAGAGAAAAACTTCAACCTCTCTCATTCTGATGCAAACTAATGACAACACTTATTCTTGCTTTTTATTTTCATGCCTTCAAAGCCCATGCAGGTCTTTCGCTCCCTCCTTGTTCTTCACCATACAGGCTGGCACAGACATCATCTGTAGTGCCCTACCAAAATTTAGCCCAGATCATCAACCTCGGCACTTCCCAAGGCACACAGCAGTGCACCCTTACCTCTCCGGTGTTAAAGAGGATTGGCTTGGGTTTGTGGCAGGCTTTTGTTTCATTGGACGGCTTTCCCAGCAGTTGGTCCCGGATTTCATCCCAAAACGGGTCCCCTTCTACTGAGCCTTGAGGGGGAAACATCTTTTAAATGCTGTTCCTTCAGCTGCCCCAGCAGCTATTGGACAGACAACTCGTTTATTACCCCCTCCCTGCTTATGTGGGATAGGATATTTCTCAGTGGATTCTGACTACCTCCCTTTTCTGGGGTGGTTTGAAAAGCCGAGCCTTAACCCAGCTAAGCTCCATCTTGGCAGCCTTTGGGTACTAAGAACAAACGAGAAAGACTGCTCCAAAGCCAGCTCTTTCTTCTCCCCACTCCTCATCCAACGCTCTCCTTCTTTCAGAGCATGGTCATATCCTTTTCCAGAAGTTTTCTGACAAACACAGACAAACTTGCCAGGGGACTGTAAGATCACACCTTCCTAAAAAACACCCCTTTGGAGACTGTGGCTCGACCAGTGGTTGATGTTCTTGAACGACTCTGGGGGTTTGAATCTATTTGGGGGATGCCTCATGTCCTCCCCATTTGTACGAAGCCATATTGACATCTGCGCTCTAAATTACCTTGTGTGAAGTTCAAAGCGCCCACTCCATCAATAGTACCCGCGGCAAAGCTGTGCCCCAAGGCTGGTTTACATGTTTTAACCTTAATCACAAGGGGAAAAAAAATGAAAAAGAGGTATTTTAGAATCAGCTCCCCTCAGCATGCCAAGTCCTGCTGTGAGAATGAAAAAGAGGTATTTTAGAATCAGCTCCCCTGAGCATGCTAAGTCCTGCTGTGAGAATATAACATTTCTTCCTTCCCTACGCCTGCGTCCTGGGAGCTCCCACTCTTACCGTGTGTGTGGCGTTGAGCTCCACCGAGACATCACTCATGTTCACCCACTGGTGAGCAGAGCTGAGGGGTCCCGTGACCTCCTGGGAAGCTTTTTCATACAGCTCCTAAGGGATACACAAGGTGGAAATCCTTGAGAAAGAAGAAATCAGGAACCCAGCTCTTCTGAGATTCAGCTATATGAATTATTTCTTCATTCTGTTGACACCTTCCGGTGGCCTCTTCCAGATGTTAAAGCAAGGGTGTATTTCCCAAGTTCCTTTGTTTCTATCACCCCGTCTCTACATCCTGCATGCCCCGAGTCCGCAAGCTCCCCTTGTCTCAAGTAACATAGGGAGAATACTCTGTGGTCACCAGTTGTGTGCCAGCCTCTCTTTTTACAGCTGAAACAGGCATCTATTCGATGAGGATGGCAACTTTTTTTTCTTAGTTGCAACCTTTTGGCATTTCTCACATCTTAGACCAACCAGAAGAAATGTTTTCTACGAGGAAGATGCGCTTTGCTGCATTCATTGCTTCGAAATGCACGGGCTTTACCATGCGTTTACTATGCAGCTGACAGCTAAGCCATCCAGCTTCCCAGTGAGCGGTTTTCTGTCACACATGCCTCGAGTTGGTAGGTAGAAAATGTTGCTAGAAGTTAAACAGGTTTAGTACCATTCCTGTAACTGCAGGAAGGACTAGAGGACACAACCTTTGAAGGCCAAGAGTCTGCAGTGTTAAAAACGACAGCAATGTTTTCCCTCGCCATTTGGTACACACGCTGGGCCACTCTGACTGGGACAATCTTTCACTTGCAAGTCACGATCAGCCTGGAGTGCCTTCAAGGCAACCATCTGAAACGGCAATTAAAAGGAAACCGCCACCATCAAGCCTTCTGCTCTTACTCCTCTGCTGGACCCCTTTCCATTCCTACAAGCTGCTGTCCCTGAAATGGAGCCAAAAAAACGTCTTCTTACTGACTACTCTCACGTTACACGAAGGGGAACCGATAAATTCAGGTGACTTTTGAGCTCAAGGACACAGGTGATGTAAGGGAGCCCATAAGGTGGAGGACATCGGATGAGTAAACGCAAAGTCAAGCAGGGCAAGATGAGTATCTTTCGTCAATGTTTCAGCTGGCACATTTTAACTCACATTTGCATTAATTTGGGAGTGTGATGCCAAAGCTGGCCCACAAGCGGTATGTGGTGATGTCTCTGAGCTCTCCTAGGAGCCTTCAACATCAGAGATTTTTCCCATCATGACCACCTCTGACATGCGCTCATGGGAGGGAGGTGAGATTATAAGGGTCAATATCTACATTATATACTGATGAGGAATACGGAGGTTAAAAGCCCAAACCGACATTTTCAAACTGAAACACTTACAATGATGTATCTAAATAAAAGCGTGTGCTTTCTGAATAATCAGGTAACTTTTCCTTAAGCACATAAATATGGACCTTAGAGTAATTTAAATCTACAAACATTCACAAAAACAGGTGCAAGAAATAACAGCATTCACGCACACTCGTAAAGCAAAATATCACTTACGCTTGCTTTCAAGTAGATATTTTGCCCTATAATTCTTGTACTGTCAAACATGTCGTTACCGGGACCCATGGCCATGCACATAGTTGCCTGTTAAGAAATTCGTTTAAACGCGGGTGATTAGTTAATACGGAGAACATGTGGCACTGCAAAGGGGATGAGTTCACAAGTGATTGACGTACTGTGGGAACTAATTGCATCTTGCTAGCTACCTCAAATTTGGGCACGGGGTTACTACACTAACCTTTGCAGCAAGGTAAATTTAAGTTTGGGCTGAATGACCAGAAAACACGGTGTATGAGGACAAGACACGGTAAGTTCCTGAAAGAGGTATCCACAATAGTCCAAAGAGAGGTGATTTTTTTTTTTTTTTAATGTCCTCTTCATGCACAATGGTCCACCATGTGACTGTGTATTTGCTGCTCCACCCCGAGTTTTCTCCTCATCAGAAGTTAACGTAGATCAGGTAAGACATACTTACCCCGCCCATGGGACAGGTGCTCTGTGGGTTATTGCACGACTGCCCCGTGTTTACGCAGAACGGGCCTTTGATGTTGGGTGACACGTCTCCCAGGTTGGAGGATGCAAAGGCGGCAACAAAAGAGCCCTGCCAAAACCAGACGCGACCGGATGGATTTTAGCGCATTGCAGTGATTGCAAACATCACCTGCAGCTTTCCCTGCGGTCCAGGCTGGCATTGCAGCCATTGCATCGCATCGATGAAAATGTGGTGCTGGTAAACATTTTGGAAGTGACTGGGAGGACTGGACTGGGGGTTTAGGAGTGTCCCAAGGGTTAGGGACAGGAAAAGAAAGGGACAATAGGATGTGTAGGATGCAACTGCCATTTCAGGGGGACCTTCACACCACTTTGGTATCCAGACAGCATTTCTTCATCTACCTCTTCCATTTCAGCAGCGGTTCTTCCCCCATGTCCCCGGTTTCTCATGTTACTGATCAGATGGTAACGGATCATTGTAGCACCTCGAACAGGATTTTTTTTTTCCACCAGGCTTTCACCGTGACTGATTTACAGGGTGAGAGCTATTGGATCTGACTGCCAGACTTAACATCAAGCAGTAGTCGTTAGAAGCAAGGCTGGTTACACACTGGCAGCTGAATTCAATCCCCCCTCCCAGGGTCTTTCCCCCCCCCCCCCCCCTTTTTTTAGAGACAGGATGTATCACACCAGGTATTTTGGTATATTATCAGCTCTTAAGCCATTTTCTTGTAAGATTGCTAGACACAAGATGCCCAGAAGCCCATAAAGCTAAATACTGAATCCTGAAAACACTTTGCTTTGCGTGTGTGTCAGCTTGCACCGACTTGCACCCATAACTATGCACTAGAGTTGAGTCTTGTTAAAAGCTTTTAGATAATCCACTCTAAAAAGAAACATATGCAAGCAGGAATTAGGTAGACTTCCTTTAGTTTCCATCTTTGGTTACGAACTGCACATGTTCCTCTGCCCAGAGTATTAAAATAGGAATTGGGCAATTGTTTCAGGGTACATGCTGGAGGTACACACGGGACACCCTCTTAATCAACTCATGACTCAAAGTGCCTGTGAGATGGGTCCATGTCCATATTTACATTTCAGGAGAAATAATGCTTTTTAGAGGAACTGTGTTTGCACTCTGAGGATGGCAAATCTTTTGGATAAATGAAAATCTGAAGGCGGAACTGGCTGGAAGCCCTAAGAAAGAAGTGGGACTGACCACAGACTTGATGCCACACCACAGACGCAATATATTGATCCCTTTGGATCAAGTATCCCACACCTGTCTTTCTAGTATTTCCAGTAGTCGAATCAAAATAAATTTGGGTTATTCCTAAAGTCTAAACAAATGTCACTGATTACTAGTTTGGAAAGTCAAGAGTACACCTTGCAATTTCTCTTCTCTAGAGGAAGAAAGTAAATAAATCAAAGCGCTCATCTTGGTCCTCCTTTTTCTGCGTTTACCCTGCTGTCGTATTTCACTGTTCAAAAGAACCTGCTTTGGCCCATGGAAAGCACCAACCACCCCCTCCCTGTTGCAGCACTTTTCACCCCGTTATTTTCACTCCCACCTCTCCGGGAAGCATCCCCTTGTTCTTCTCCTGTTCGAACAAGTAAGACGCGTAGCCCACATTGTCGCTGTTCACAAGATGGTTTGTGTTGTTCATGCTGACCGGGTGCACGGCAAACCAGCTGAAGAGGAGTGGGAAGACACACATAGAAAATATATTGTTCAATCTATACATTGGCAATTTGCTTGTTCAATCTATTGGCAACTGACTTATGGGAATTTTCTTTGGCACAATACAAACGCAGACTGTTGGTACCTAGGGACGGCTTAACAAGAGCAGAGTTATTCCCATCCTCTCGCTTCCCGACCAGGAGGGCTCATGGCTATGATGGTCCAGGTCTTAAGGCCACAAAAATTTGGCACCGTAACTATCAGTGCCACCAAGAGCTATTTCAGACCTCAACTAACTCTTTTCTGAGCCCAGAGAATTACATGTTGGAGACATTTTTGTTTTCTTGCTTCAAAGAAACAAGGCGGAGTCAACAATGTAAAAAACGGAAAAAAGGAACACTTTCATTCTTACAAAAAAGAAAACCCTTCTCTTCCTCTTAATGCGGTCAGACTCTTGCTTGTGACTTCTAAACGAGGAAAACACAATTATGGCTTTGTTAACTGCACTTTACTTCGTTTGCCTGGCCTTGAGCGCTGAACTTCGCACAGCTGAACGCTGCCCCGTAGATCTGCTGATAGGACAGGTGTCATAAACACTGCCTGTGGGAATGGCGCACTTCCCACAAGATGTGGGATGTTAAAGAAAATAACCAGGAAAAGAGGAGCCCAAAGAGTCCTGGAGGCACCAGGGCTGGGATCTGCTTGGAGTGGCACAGCGAGAGCCCCAGAGGGGATTTTTCTGCACCCCTACAAGGGAAGACCAGCTATGGTCATCTTCCCCAGATGCTTTGGGTTGTGCAGCTGTAGGTGGGTCAGGTGCTGCTGTGTCTCCCAGAGTAGCTGAGGGACACTGACCTGGTTTATGCAATCATGGATTCTCACCTACTCTTCCTTCAGAGCCCCCCCGGTGACTAGCTGGGAGCAAGGGTCAGCGTTGGGAAGGAGAGCTTGTGTAGAAAGACAGAACTGCTACGGAACTGTGGTTTATGAGGATTTGGATAAAAACATGTTACTTCAGTGGTCAGTACCTGATAAGGCCTAGCTCCTGTCCATTCCCATCTACCATCTTTAGCACCACCATTTCTTTGTCTGTGTTGGATGAATACCTGGATGAAAACGAAGCAGGGTAATCCCATTAGCACCAGAGCCGTAGTCATGCTCGGCATTGCTCAGACACGTTAAATCTCCACTAGGTTGAGCGAGGAAATGCAGAGGTTATTACAGATACTACCAGAGCACAGTGAGACCTTAGAGGAGCATCTGAAAATAGCCATGAGGGTAAGGGAAGAGTTATGGCTGTTGCAGACCTCAGGCACTGCTTCTCCAGGGGATGGAGGGAGGAGCTCTCTTTGAATACAAATTCATGCACCAAGGATGGCACTTTAATGCCATCTGACTCAAACGCTAAGGTCTACTAAAGACTTTTTTTATTGTGATTTTTTTTTTTTTTTAAACGAAGCTTGAGGTCACATCCTTGACCAATACCTCACATGCTTGGAAGGAGCAACCACAACTTTCAAGCCCACTCTTTCTACTAATTTTTGGGGATGCACACACCCAAGCACCCAGGATGGCATCAGTGTCATTCTGCCATGGTCTTGGCTCCACATTTTCGACCATCCCAGGAATGACCAGAAACAGCAGCTGCAGGACAGCTGGGTCATGGTCCCAACCAAACGGTCCTCTTCAGGGCTCTGTTTCTCTCCCACTTGAGGAGTTTTTACCTGCTGCGTTCAGATGCTGGATTCTCAAGATAGGAGAAAGGGCTTCGGTTGATCTGGCTGTTTTCTACAGTGCCTTTGTTTATAAAAAGCCTTCCTCTCTTCATGTTCTGATGTGCTATATCAATGCTCTGAAAAGCAGGAAGATAGGGAATATTAGTCCATGCATGTAAGGCATATGTGAGATTATTTGCAAAAACT
>NW_009611082.1:369-18111 GCF_000690535.1 Cariama cristata | reverse complement strand
TCCCTGCCTGTCCCCAGCCCTTTCTTGGGAATTTGGGCACTTATTTTTTTTTCTTAAAAGTAGTCTAAAATTCTAGAAAATTATGATAGTATTTTGAAACTACCTACAACTGTCTCTTTCTAAAGAAAGATTTCAAGGCTTCTGTTTTTTGATCTGATTTTACTGGTAAACATAAACCACCTCCAAGTGTGTTTTAAGACTGTGTCATTTGGAGGTGCTACCACAAACATCACAGTAAGAGCTCTGTTAGTCACAAACACATCTCCCCCCACCTTTTCTGCGTTTATGGGCTCTCACGTCAACAGACTGGATGACACCGACCTTTACGATGCCATTCACGATAGCGTCGAGGGATGGTCTGATTAGCCCTTTGCTAGTGATCCAGAAGAGGGTGTACTGGAAGTAGCCACCAGGCCCTGAGTGCGTGTGGGTGCCGCTGAGGATAACGTTGTCCTGTCGGTACAGCTCGCCGTACTTGCTTTCCAGTTTCTTGAGCACCTAAAAGGAAGGACACAGTCCTAAAAAACCCTTTTTCACGCCCAAAGGCTATGGAGATTAATATCAGCCCTTGCAAAAAACGCAACCATTCATCTTCCTTCTTGCTCTTCTATTTCTGCCTGATACTTTCATACTGGTGTCACAACAAGTTATAGCTGTTGACTTGGCAAAAGCCTCAGAATAAAAAAATTTGGTAAGCGAAGACCTCTTCGGCCAACTTGCAGAGAAGCCCAGATCATCCGAGGAGGCCCCAGTTCTCTGGCATCTCCCTCCCTCCTCTGTGGTGCTGGAGACCCAGCATTACACACGCACCGTAATAATGTATTTGTGATTTGAATGTATTCGTGATAATTTTTCCACTAAGAAAAGCATGGTCAAAGTCCAGCTTCATTTGCTGAGGAATCAAAAGCTCCTCTTCAGCCGAGACATGATGTGTCTCCAGGATTGTGCTGCAAGGAGACCCTAAAGCAAACAGCCAATGTGCTGCTGTGCTCAATATTATTTAGCAATGACTACAGCCTTAATGCTAATACCAGCAACAACCCAAACTGTGCTAATCATTCATTTCCAGCCACGTACCTCCAGCCTTAGTCTCTGAGACACCATTCCTATGTCGGCGCTGACAAACACTACTCGCTTGGAGTCATCAAGGTCTGCCACGATGAAGGCTCGGCTGTAGAGACGCGTGAGAAGCCCACCGCCCACCTGGTCTGCTTTGGCATATCCCATCTGGAAGGGAAGAGCTCCATCAAGCCCATGCAGCCAAAATATTGAGCGATATATTCATTTGCATGTGTTTTTCTAAGTACATTTGCCAGAGCGTCAGAAGACATTGAACACGAACACTCAGAGCTCCAACTATCTTGCCTTGTGATTGCAAGAATCATTGAATCATAGAATGGTTTTGGTTGGAAGTGACCTTAAAGACCACCTCGTTCCAACCCCCCTTGCCATGGGCAGGGACACCTTCCAACAGACCAAGTTGCTCAAAGCCTCAAAGAAATTTCACCTAATGTTTGAAGATGACAACCATTTGGCAAGGCAGAGCCTCTAAACCAGAAGTCCTGCAAAAAGTACTCAGAGATTAAGAAAATCAGTACTTCGCCGTGTTCGTTTCCCCCAACTTACAAGAGGAATTTCTGCCACAGGTCCAGTGCAGTCAGCTCGACCTACGCCCAGTAAGTAGTTTGCTATTACTTTGCTGGAATCTATAATAAGAATAAATAGTAGATTAGTGGACACATGAGCAAGTAGAATTGGGGACAGAAGAGGCAACCCAGCCTTTTTAAAGAGTTTGCATGCCTGAAACCTGCTTGACATCCCTAGAGGACTCAGTAGGCCCGTGGACAAGAGGATCCAGCTGATGCTGTCTGCTTGGGTTTCCAATGGGCCGTCAGCGTGGTCAAAGTGTGCTGAGGCTGTTGAGACATTTGGGGTGGTAAAGAGTGGACCAGGCATGAAGAACTGCAGAGGCAGCTCACAAGACGGGGTCACTGGACTGTGTAAAATGTGTTGTGATTCACAGCGAGGGGGAAACAAACCTAGCTTTGACGATTAAGCTCTTCAAGCCCACCACTACCATGCAGGAAACAGATCTGAGGGTGTATGAGCTACTTTTACACAAAGAATTCAACTCGGCAGCAGTGAGAAAAAGGACACTGGATGTCAGGAGCTACCAGGAAAGGACTAGAGAAAAAAGAAGGGCACATCCTTATGTCGCCATGGTGCCTTCAACGCATGCCGTGTCCAGCACTGGTGCCCTGGTCTCAAAAAAATCACAGCAGAGCCAGAAGAAGCTTAAAGAAGGAAAAAGCAGCTCTGGGCAGTGACCTCCAGGCAAGCGGTGAGGAAAAAGACTCCCGAAGGAGATCGAGTCTCATCCCGGCCATCATGAAGGTGCAGAAGTCCTTCTAAGGATGGACGAAGCGCCTGGGCACACTCATGGAAGAAAAGCCATTGAGAGCTAGTAAATAAATAAAAAAAAAATAAAAAAAAAAAAATTATTTGCATCTCAGGGAATCCCAGAGCCACAAATCACTGGAGGCTGAGATAACACTGTGGGAAAATATTTCTATGTGCTTGATCTGTTCTCATAGTCTTCCCCAGCCAGCCGCTGGGGCAGGGCAGTGGGACAAGTGGACGCTCAGTCTTCCCAGTCTGGCTGTCACTTAAAATAGAGGAGAAGTGAAACACTCACACTGGCAACAGACTGACCACAGGGCATTTCTCCCATTTAAAATGGCATAGGTGAACAGGGCTACCTATTAAAACCACTGTTCCTCCACCTCCTCCTCCTCCAAGAGCTACAACACAGACAGGAATCGCTTCTGCAAAACTCTTACGTGTTACAACCTTAAAACATGAAGCAAGTGTGAACTACATCCAATTTGAGATCAAAATCTAGAAATTGGAAGGTCCCATTGCTGACATGTCGGGTGATGCCCCATCCAGGGCAGGGGAGATCCCCGGCTCTGGGAAAGGCCTCCTGTCACATGGAAATACCTAAAGCTTCAAAATTTTTTCTTTCCTCCTAAGATTTTGTCTTTCCAGAGGACAAGCATGGGGTACATTAGAAGTGCATTGAGAGTTAACTTTGGGCGGCTCCCAACACCCACCTGCCCCATGCCTGGTGGTGGGGTTGGAGGCATAAATGGGCTGTGATGGGATTGCAACAGCTGTGAAGCCCCTTGGTGTGGTGCCGGGAGGGAGGGGCTCTCGGGACCCCCTCCGACAGGCAGAGAGAGGGAAGGGAGGTTGTTTGGATCCCTACAGCCAACCTCGCCCACCAGCCCCGAGGCTGTGCATCCATGCCCGGAGAGGGGCTCGCGTTGGGTTTGACCACCGTGCTCCAGCCACAGAGGCCAACAAGAGCATAATGCCGTGGCTGTGCGAAAGGACCACGCGCAGAGAAGATTATGAAGGCTCAGCAGTGGCCCAGTGACCCTCTACCTGTATCTCTTGAATTTAAATTATTGTACTGGACACACACTCGAGCAGGGTGCGACGGTGCAACTGAAATAGCTCAACTTGCCATTGCTGTCCTTGGTGAGAAAGTGGAGGACGAGGAGCACCACGGTCACCGCTATCATCAACACCAGGCAAACGATGAGGAACACCTCCAGGCGCGAGAAGGAGCACTTGGACCTCTTCCCACACATGGTGGGGGCACTGTGAAAGCAGAAAGGAGCCCATGGGGAAGGCAGCGGGGACAGCCCCAGTGTCGGGCACATCCCACCCAGAGCAGCACATCACACCCTGAAAGAGCTGATGATGGTTTGTGTCCCCCGTCCCAGTGTCAGAGCAGGCACCAGCAGCGATAAGGATGGGAAGTGGAGATTCATTCTTCAATCTGCTTAAGACAGCAAAAATATATCTCCTGCGAGCGGTGATCACTCCCCATCATGATGCCTGATAGGACAAGGTGAGCCGCTGAATTACTGATCCTGCATTTCCTGGGACACTTTGCTTACTCTTTTGAAGAAATCTTTTAAATAAACCCCACGGTCTTCCACCAGATACTACGTTCACTGAGCTGCCGAGGGAGACGCTGCAGCCTGATGCCTCACAGCTTTTTTGCTGCTTGTGCGCCCAGAGCACATCAGAAAACAATTTGGTCATCGTAATAAAGGTCAATTTAGGAAACTCGATGCGAGAAAAGCACACCCCCATCGCATATCCAAATGCGGTTCTCTCCTGGCTAGAAAAAGTAGCGGTTGTGACAGCTTTCCAAGAAAAAACCCCTATGTATAGACACCGGCTTTCTTCATCATATGCAGAGCTCTTTGGGTTTGCTTTTCGAATATTGTTCCTCCTTGGACAGAGCTTTATTTTGGGTTAAAGATCAACAAGAAAAATTATTCAAAATACGACTATGGGAAAATACGCTATTTCCCCCTCTGATAAAAGCTCTGGTGACTTCTGATTTGTCCTGCTCTGGCACCTGAGATTCGCATCTAGGGCTTTGGTCTTGCCCAGTGGGAAGTGGCACCTGTAGCGAAGACGTGCCTTTTGCCCTTCCTGTAAGCATCTGTACAACATAGAAATAAGCCTTAAAAATAGCTTTGGAAGTTTCCAAGTGTCTTTAGATGTCTTAGTAGATAAAACTTACTGCAGATCCCACTTCTCTGCCTCTGACTGAACCATCTATCTGCCCCAAAGGACTGGTTCCTTGTTTAGAGTGGTGGGGGGTCTTCATCCTTGGGAATGCCCCCGACTGGCCTGGATGTGGCCCCAGGCAGCCTGCTGCAGCTGCGGCTTTGGCCTTTGCTGGGGCCCGACTGCCGTAGGAGTGGAGATGGGGAAGGATGGACACGAGAAACATTGCCATAGCGCCAAGTGGTCACCCAGACTTGCTACAGGTGACCTTTCTTACCGGCTTGTTTTGCCATGGTAAGCTACAGCAGTCATGATCATCGCCGAATTTCACCTAGCAAATTTTTGAGTGGCAACAAATCTAATATTATGGGTTTCCTTCCTCCCCCTTTTACTCTCCAAGCAGGGCTTCGTCAGCCGGCTGCACAACACCGCAACCTCTCCAGACGATCGATATCGCAGCACCAGCCTCAAACACATCTGCACGACACGCAAATATAGTTTTCTTTTTCCAACTGATTAAACTGCTGATGTAATACTAAAAGAAGCAAACATTAGTCCTACGAAACCCCAGGGAAATCTCACGCAAACTTACCTGAGATCCCTCGTGTGTCCCAGCGTCTAGAGGAATGTCTCCCAGCTCAAGACTGAAAAGTTCAGCTAGAAAATTATTGCTGTTATAGCCCTGTGAGTCAAGCGCTGCACAAGATAAGAAGAAATCAATCAATAATTTTTACCGCACAAGGAGATGACAGGGTTTTTTTTCCCACTGCATTTATTTAAAGTTACAAATGGCACCTACCTCTCTAAAATAACCTTTCTGGGGTTGCACTGATCAGTTCTGGTGCAAGAGGCATCCAGGAATAGGAGTTTTTCCCTCCTCTTTGCTTCATCACAGCTTGACCAGCCTGTGGGATGGCTGCTGCTTCCCATCTGGCCATCACTCCTAATCCCCACAGATTAGTTCCCAGGGTTTCCAAATGCTACTAGAAGAAGAACTTGAATACAGGATTGTATTTTAAGTGTAAAATACATTGTCTTCATGTATTTTTACTTGTTACAAATTTTATTTATTAAAACCCATCTTTTTCCATCTGTTTTTCCTTTTGAGTCCCAGGTAGATTGCGACATGCATAAATTCACCAGCTGCTAAAGTATGCTTTATCTGAAGGGTTTTAACAGTTTGCTCTTCCCGAACATGACGGGACCCATCACATCCCTCAGAGAGCGGCTTCTTGCCCTTGCTGGCAGGGGGGATGAAAGACCCCACTAGCAACACCCCTTTGCTTCCCCCGGCACCCATGCGTTTCGGTGGGAATTTAAGGCTGGGACCACCGCCGACATTCTCCCTCCCGCTCAGCTTCTGACAGACAAACATCTCAGGAGGTTCAGGTTTCCTCTTTTATCACTGTTTCTTTCGTGCACCCTAATCCCAGGGTTAATATTCCAGCTAGCGCCGAGCAGATGCAGCCTGAGTCAACACTTCAAGGTCACGTTTAGTATTGCCGTTGTTTGACTCGGTGATTTTTGGACTGGCTGGTGGGGAGAAGTAAGGTTTACTGATACGTTATCTCCTCGCTGCAATACTGAAGGAACGTGCTTGCCTCTGCCATCTAAGAAACAACCTGCTTTGCCATGTGGGTTGACCTATATCCCTGGCCTCATCTGTGCTGCTGGGAATACACCGCTTTGGGTTGCAAGGTTACCCCAAATTGTGTATCGGCTTTGGAGGTAACCGAAGAGCCTCGTTTGACGAAACCATGCGCAGTCAATCACTCTGCTGTCAGGGGAAAGGTCCTGGGATAGAGATGAGCCAGGAAGAGGTTGTGCATTGGCAGGAAGAGCAAGAGCTCTTCCTGAAGGTGGTATATTTGCTAGATCATCCTGAAAACTTGAGAAATTGAGTTTTAAGGAGCTGGTATAGTGTTGGCGTGTCCTGCCAATCTCACCCCACGAAATGCAAAGAATCAAGGAAAAGACCTCACTGTAGCTCTACCACTCCAGGAAGGACAACCCAGCTGTTGCTGGGGGTGAAGGAGGAAAAGAAAGTTTGATAGTAGCTCAAAACATGTTTGGGGGAACACCTTAAATGTTTTCCTTTTAAAAAGACGGCTCAGTGAAATTATGGGAACCCACAGCTCCCCATTTTCCCCAGGTGGCATAACCATGTTCACCCACCCCGGCTCAGGACTATACATGCAGCAAGATTTTCAGTACAGAAAAGGGACATTCTGGACAGCAAAAAGACCTCAGCTGAAGTGCTAAGGGCTTGGTAAATCCCTCTGAACTCCTTTCTGCCTGTGGAAATGCAACCCAGCGCCTCCAGAGAAGGTGAATTGCCAAGATGGTGGCCAGGAAAGTGTTTATTGAGCACACAGAGGTCATCGCATAGCAGTAGAACAGGTACCCCCGGAGCACTGCAGAGCCACTGTCAATCTAGTGAGAAACGACGACAAATTGGCTCATAAGAGAAGTCCTGGACATGTTTCCAGCACTTCTCAGAAGAAACTCTCCCCACGGGTTTCTGCACCTCATGTTTACCACATCAGACAGGTCACCAGCATGACCACCATGAGGAAGGACTGTGGTCCCACTGGAGGCAGGATGCTTATCCCAAAGCAGCCACACTGGAGCACCTAGCCTGAAAAATACCACCCCACTCCACCCCCCCGCAAAGGCTGTCCTGTTAGGGGCAGGATGCTCATGAACCTGCTCATTAACCACCCATGGTTGAGATCAGTAACTCTGCAGATCCAGGCTGGAAGATAACCAGAGCCTGGGAAGCAACAGTAGTCATGGTTGGAGGGGTCAGAACGGCTCTGAAATTATGCTCTGTGTTGGGGGTGGGAGAAAACGTGGGACTTAAAAGCAGGCGTACATGTCAAATGCATGCAGACCCAGGAAAATTATTTCCTTTGTGAGGTCCTTGTCTGGCAATGCCTGGACAGCCTGGCCCTACACATCAGCCCAGGCTCGTACCACATCATAACGTGTCAAGTTACCTTCTCATAAGATGAAAGGTTTCCCACAGATCATCCTCTTTCCCAAGACCAAGAGCGCTCCAACTTCTTCCCCTTCTCATTTCATGCTAAATGAGACTAAAGAAAGTTATATTTTATTTACAATATTTATCCTACTGAAAAATGTCTTCCACCCATCACTGCTGTCACACGATACCAGTTTGTACCCTTCCCAGACACATCCAATAACTGCAAACAGCACAGGATTTTCATTCTCAACATAGCGCAAAGCCAGCAAAGCCCTCACAAACCTACTTGGTTTGACGTCACCACCCAACCGACTCATGGAAACGCCCAGCTGGTCTTGACTTCTCCTGACGGATGCTCTTGATTTCTCATATGAGACCAGCTACCAGGTTCTAATTACTTGAAAATATTTGACAAGGAGCATTCAGGAGATTGTGGATCCGGTCACTCAGTGTGATTAAATAGCACGGGTTTGGAACAACTTTGTAGGTAAACCATGTTAAGAGATCTCAGAGGATAAAATAACACCACTTTTCCTTTCTTAAAAGCATTTCATATGTTTGGAAAGTTAAAATTATTAGAAAATTAGAGAAGAAAAAAAAATAGAAAAGAAAAACTTCTAAAGCCACTCATGATTAATGGATCCACTGAAGCAATAAGGCAAAGCTGAGAAGAGGAACCCAGTGAACATAGATTTGCAAATGTACAGTGAAGGTCGTGCTTCCAAATCATTAAGAAAGAGGATTCAAACCACCTCTATATATAATCCTTTAGAAAAAAAAAAAAATTAAGCAAATTTGCTTTAAAATGTAAACCGATGAAGCATTTGGTTCCCTTTCCGCTCCTCATTTTTTAGTTTCTCAACCCTCCAGAGCAAGACCAGATAATTTCAGAGAACTGACCCTTTCCTTCAACATCCACATTTCGTTTTAAAACCAGCCTGTACAAAACCAGCATTTCCTGCTCTCTCAGAGAGCTCGCTTTGTGCAAGCCATCAAAGCTGGCACCATAGAAAACTAAGCTCTTCCCTTAAAAATGCATAGGAGACCACGATCTTCTCCATGAACCTTCTGAAACTGAATCCCTCCATCCTGGCCTTCCAACGCTGGCATACAGGAAAGGTGATGGGGAAAATGGCCAAAGAGTCACAGAGGGAAGGTACTTGTGGGACACCGAGGAGACTCCCCACCTGCTCTTGGCCTTCCAGGTGCTCTTCCCACGGAAAATTCAAATTTAAGCAGGTCACAGAGGAAACTAAATAAACAGAGTACTTATTCGTCTGTTCTGACCCTTTGCTTTCCTTCCTCTTCTCTCAATCCTCATTTTAACCCTGAATTTATCACAGCACTGGCCGTCGTGGATGGAGTGACGCTTTTCACTTGTAAGAGAGAAACGGCAATATGTTTAAAATAGTGATTTAACAAAGTTTGATAGGAAACGCGACAGTGGTTTAACAAGATTTGACGGCAAGGTACACCCGATTATTTACTGCACAGAGGTCAGGGTCAGACCAACCTGACAAGAAGACTCTCCCATTGAGTCATGACGTTCAGAAAGGACGCCCTTGCATTCTAAACTCCTCAGAGGGGAGTTTACGTGTGGCTGGATCCAGCCTTAATCCCAGACTTGGTCACCGGTTTATGTCTAAAGGATTATACATACACAGTCAATTCTATATATCACTGTCGCAAATATGATCTTTCGGTTTAGCGGCAATTTAGGATTTAGTAATATTTTTGCACACGATTAGGTTGTATAATTCCTAACAGCACTTAAACATCAGCCAGTTTAACAGAGAGATTCAATGGAATTTGTTACAATCAAAATAGCGACTTAGTTAAAGATCACCCAAAACTTCCAGTAGGGTTGCACACACAGACAAAGTTTAAATCAAATCACACACAGACAGACAAACAGTTCTGAATCAAATTGCACACACACACACAAGAGGTTAAGCTATGATTAAAATTTCCCTTCTTGTGAGTTTCATGAATTACTCACTTTTATATGCCGGCATTTTAAATCAACGGATGGTTGATGAACCTCACCAAATCAGGCCTTTCAGTCCTCGCGAAATCGTCAATGGGCAATTTTTTAATCCTCGTGACATCCACCCTGAGAGACGTCCCAGCTCAGGGGGAGATGCTGGGTCACACAGCCCACTGCAGTCTGGGAGAGCTCAAAGGGTCTCACTTTGGATCGCTATTTGCAGTATGTCGAGATGATTGACTTCGGTCGGTATTTCTCATTTCAGCCACAATTCGTTGAGTCATTCTGGTAGACAATTCAGGCAGAAGATGGCCCAAGTGTGGCCAGGGAATGCCTGACACCCCAGGCTACTGCACTTGTAACCAAGAAAACAGCACAACGGGGTCTTACCCTGGGATCTCAGAGCGGCCGCACCACCACACCGGCTTTCCCACAGACCAAGAAGGGGAAGGACGTAACCCTCTCTCAGCGGTGCTTCGCTGCTGCCCACTCCGCTCAGGGGAAACTGCCACATGTCGGGCTGGTTTTCTCTTCCTCCCCTCTCATTTTCATGGTCCTTTACGTGGTCTCACAGCACAATTTGTTCCAGCTTTAATACTTGCTCTTGTCTGAGCTTCTTCCAAATGGAGGCTGAGCGGCTTCCTCTGCACATGGTAGATGTTCATCCAAAGCTGCAATGCTCCTCGCAACGATCGTTTTCGGCTAATCCACCGATGCGCGTGAGGTTTCCAGGACCCAGCCAGGAACGCAGGATGCAATCGCAACAGGAGGCAATTTGTCCCCACCAGGAATAGGGCTGCGTTCGCCATGTCCTACCTAAGGCAAACAAGCAGAAAAAACTTCATCTGTTAAAAACAGTAAATAAAAGTAATGCTTTAAGTGGTGAGGATTAAAGGAACGACCGTCTTTGTCGAGGCAGGAGAACAAAACCCTTCTCTAAAGGATCTCTTCTTTTCTGACGTGCTCGTTGTCACTGGTACAGCAACTCGACCGTCCCATTTTTCCATGCCTGACTGAGTTTTGGTTAACAGGCCAGCGACATCTCAGCATGAATGGCCCAAAGCCAAAAGACACGCTCATTTGCATTATAATTACAACTTTGTTTTCTACCAGCAAGTCGGGCCCCATGTTTGAGGTGAAGCACTCGCTGTTTTGTGCTTGCAAAACACAGCTGCCTTGTACGCTTCTGTCTGCTGGACAAGGTGTGGGGGTCTTGAAGGTCTTCAAAAGGCCCTCCTGGAGATTCACACCAATTCTGCTGCCTTTCTGTTAATTAAACTCATTAAAAAAAAGGAGTCCAGAAGAGACCCACCAGCTGGTGTAACTCTCTGCGTACACAGAGCTGGGAAGAGGACAGATCTGTTGCGTAATCTGGCTGCATTTTTGTTTGCCTCTGCTGGGGAACATCAAAAGGGTGGATGGGTAATGAAGAGACTGATATTTCTTTAAAAAAGAAACAAAAAGAAGTGCTGTGTTGCCCAGGCTTTTCTTTATTACTCTGGAACATTTTGTGCTGCCATCTACGAAAACAGAAAGTCTGGCTGGATTTCTACAGCCACTGAAACTGGCTGCATCAACCCTGCGGTTTTTTTGGAGGGCAAATCTTTTTTTTTTTCCCTGGGAAGCCACTGTAGATACCCCATAGCAGTAAGCAATTCTCCACTGAGGTCAGGCATGCCACAAGCCTCTTCACTTGGAGAACGGAAATCTTGATTCAAGCCTATTTGCAAAACCATGGCCAGTTCCTGAGCAGAAAATTGAAACAATCATCTCAATACGGTTATGATGCTTGTACAGACCCAAGGTGTTCACCAAAGCCTGGGATCCTGGACATGAGGAGGGGAAGGCAATCATAAGCCCTCTTAGATGATGTTGCTTATTTAATAAAGAATGGCCAAAGTCCTTTTTACACGGACGCAGGAGGATCCTGATGGCAGGAGATAATGTTTCTGCACAGAGCTGTCAGCAAAAGGTTGCTCAGGCTTTGGCGAGAACACACCGGGGGAATGATCTAGGCAGCACCACGTGGATTTTCTTCCCCATCTTTCCTGGTCAAAATGCTCACACGCCTGCTCCTAGCAGCAGCAAGTAGCTCCGTTGGGCGAAGGGCTGAAGTCATGGACACGATGGCCATGCTCAAGTACAGTCCCATGACCAGGCTGGCATATAGACTGACCCAGAAGCACCAAGCGGTAGCACAAGACCTCTCTCGAGCTCTCTAGTTGGTTGCCCAACACTTGGGACATGCAGTGATTTCCTTCTGGAGCATCTTCCACCTCCTGTGGTCAAAGCAGCAATCCAGGTGTTTCACCAAGATCTGAGCTGGGCTTAAAGCTCCTCAAGTATTTTTTTGGAAAACTTGAGCATGGTGGACAGATTGCCAGTCCAGGTAGGTATTAGTGAAGCTGCCTTCAATCACTTTGTGAAACCTCTAGCTCTTCTGGTAAAGTCAAATCTGCCACTCCTGAGCTGGGAGAGCTCGTCCCATTGGGTTCAACAGGAGCTTCGGCTATGGACATGCCTCTCGCCTGCTCACAGGAGCTGTCTGAGCTTGGGCTTGAGTGACACAAGGAAACACAGCTAAAGCCAGCTCTAAATTGACAGCCAGCTGAACATGAGCCAGCAGTGTGCCCAGGTGGCTAAGAAGGCCAACAACATCCTGGCTTGTATCAGCAATAGTGTGGCCAGCAGGACCAGGGCAGTGACCGTCCTGGTACCCTGTACTGGGCACTGGTGAGGCTGCACCTCGAGTCCTGTGTTCAGTTCTGGGCCCCTCACTACCAGAAAAACCTTGAGGTGCTGGAGCGAGTCCAGAGAAGGGCAACGAAGGTGGTGAAGGGTCTGGAGTACAAGTCTGATGGGGAGCGGCTGAGGGAGCTGGGGGTGTTTAGCCTGGAGAAGAGGAGGCTGAGGGGAGACCTGATCGCTCTCTACAACCACCTGAAAGGAGGGGGTAGCAACGTGGGGGTCATCCTGTCATGAATTACCTGGGAGAAGAGACCAAGAGGGCATCGTCTGAAACTGCGCCTGGAAGTTCAGGCTAGAAATGAGGAGGCATTTCTTCACAGAAAGGGTCATTAGGCATTGGAATGGGCTGCCCAGGGAGGTGGTAGAGTCACCAACCCTGGAGGGGTTTAAGAAAAGACTGGAAGTGGCACTCAGTGCCATGGCCTAGCTGTAGCTGACACGGTGGTGTTAGGGTAAAGGTTGGCCTCGATGATCCCAGAGGGCTCTTCCAACCAAACCGATTCTGTGATTCTGTGAAATACATCACTTAAGCTCAGGACCCCTTTCTGTGGATACAGGTGAAACCTAAAACTTCAATGGGGAAGCAAAAGGAGGACAAAAGTGATGCCAAAGGGACAGAAAACCAGAAGAGGAGGCCCATGAAGAGCTGCACAACAAAAACCTGCTGCAGTTCCAGCACTGGGCTACCTGGGGCCTCAAACACCTGTCCTTGCACATGTGCTAAATAGTTGGTTGGGGGGGTGAAGAAGTTTTCCAGGACAGACACCAACAGCTCTGCGGGATGCAGCGTTCAGGTACTTGCAGCTTATCGGGAGACAGCACTCCATGTCAGTGCTAAATAGTTGGTTGGGGGGGTGAAGATGTTTTCCAGGACAGACACCCAGCTCTGCGGGACGCAGCGTTCGGGTACTTGCAGCTTATCGGGAGACAGCACGCCGTGCCGTGGAAACATCACAGGTCCATGGCGTAGCTGAAAGGTGCTCCTGGTAATGGGATCAGACCTATTTGTGGTGGTAAACGGTGACTTTCCTGCTGGATGACATAGCTGGGAACACGCACGAAAAGTTTAGAAAGGGCAGGTTGAAGGGGGAGAAGGACTTTTGCAAAGGTAGCAAAACTGGAACAGTTACGGTTTCCAAACTCAAAAGTCACACACAGATCACTGAGTGATAGCTGAACTGAAGGGATATCTACCAAACATTATCGAAATGTCGTCCTGGGATACAGCATAAGCGAGGACCTTCCCGCCCTTCTGGACAACCAAGTCCTGGCTATTTTTTGCTGCTGTCCAATACTCAATTGATGTTCAGACATGGGAACATCCAAAAATTCCCCAGATCATGTGCCTTAAATGTAACCACAGATTAAATGCAAATGGGTTAAAGCTTGACCACAAATGGAAACTATTTTGCCATCAATCATTTGAAGCAGCAGCAAAAGGCCAAACACACATTCCTTGTCTCGTACGTAATGTTACTGCTTTCAAAACTGAAGCATCCCCCTTACAGCCCCGCTAGCCAGGCCAATGTTTCCCATGAGCTAAAATGCGGAATGACATCATGAAGAGGTTGCATGACAAGGCATGGGCAGGTCACCCCTTCCATGGGATGAACAGGGGTTAGAAACAAACGGACATAGAAAAGTGCCACATTTTCATTTCCCTGGACAGCAACACAAACCGAAGGACAAGCAGGGCACCGAAGCAAGTATCAAAATCTCTGCCAAAAAGGTAATTGTGGATTTAACAAACAAACAAACAAGTAATCTGAGAGCCAGATGAAATGGGAAGATAGGTTTCAATCACTCTGTCGAAACGCAGGCAATGCATCGAAGTACAACGGAGGGCTAAAGAGTAACAAACCAGAGTATCTCTCACTGCTGGAAGGTACAGAGCTGCATCTTCTAGCCAAGGGGAAGACGGTCAGTGCAGAGAAACAGATAATGTCCTGAGCTCCTTCCCCATCCCACTTTCTTTTAAGCCTATAAAAATATTAAAATGGAAAAGGAAAAAAAAAAAATCACCTTGGAGGGAGAGCTGAGGCTCGCTTACCCGGCAGAGAGCTGCCTGAGCCAAACCCACCCTGCCGGGTAGCGAATACAAATCTCTGTTCTGCACTCAAACTCGCAGCTCACACTCATCACACCTGACCTGCTCTGCCTGCAGGAAGCCGAGATGAACCAAAATGAACCCGAAACAAAGGGATGCTCGAATAACTTGTCCGGCAGCATACCTTCCTTCTAGGGAAAATGAAAATCAGCGGTTACGATAACACTATGCTGAGATTGGCATGCGCCGCAGCGGCCAGCAACCAGCGGTGAAGCCCAAGTAGAAGCGATTATTATTTGAGTTAGGGAGTACGTTGGCGTAAAGTCACCCAGATCATCATAAAGAGGTCCAAAGCAGAGGACCGGCTCTCAAGCTGCTTTGCAAAGCCCAGGGAGGGAGACGCATTAAAGCATGATGTGGGCAAAAGCGGGGCTCGGATGAATCGCTTTGACTCTTCCAGGGGGTGAAGGTACCCTGCGGGAAAAGTCTTGCAGTAAGTTGTCCCCATTGTGTCAAAGGGGATGGGACCAACTCCAAAGCGGCCGGACCCCTGGCACTACCTGGAGGGTCATCCCCATCATCAGGGAGGGGTGATCAAGGGAGATGTCTGTGTTTTGACAGAGGTCTGTCGAGAGCAAAATTGGTTAAGAGATTTCTAAGTCTAAGCTGGCAGCACGTTCAGTGCTTAGGAGCGTAGGAGACAGCAGAAAAAACCCTACAACAGCCAATTTTGGCTTCAGCCCATCATCTCCTGGCTGAAGCACATTCCCCCAAGCTAACCCATTCCCCCTTCACCAACCTGCAACAAGATCATGACGTGGCTGGATGCATTTGGAAGCATTTGTTGGAAAACAAACACTTTGGTGACAACATCTTCATTTGCACCCAAAACAGCGTTTATCAGACTCATTCCCAGATGGATATTTTGCTCAAACACACACGGACGCGGCACTTACCTGGGATGCTGGAAAGCATGGGGAAAGCATCGCTCTGAGGTAGAGTCAAGCAGTATGTGCAAAAAGAGCTCTGGCACAAGACTGGGAAAAAAGAGATGTGCTTATTTATTTAAATAAGGCTGTGGAATGGATGTGCAGAGGGTGTGGTACCCGAATCCTGGTGCTCACCAGCATTCCCTGCCAATCCTACAGCGCACACAGATAATTGGTGGCAGAAATGACATCAGGAAGATGCACCAGTCCTGGAAAATCGATGTTCATGTTCTACGAGGAAGATGTGTATTCCTGCCAGGTTGCAGATGAGACGTGTGGGAACGGCACGATGCACGACGCAAAGGGCTCAACTCCATTTTGGTTGCCTGGCTGCGGAAGGAGTCCTTATCAAATGGTCAAAAAGAAGCCATAAATCCTTCTGGCAAGTATTTGCTGTCAATATCTGCTGAATTGGATGGGAAAAGTTGCCAACACAGGAACTCGTGGTGGCTTTTCAGGGAGCACTCCGATACCCTGGCTCCAGAAGATGGATAAACCAACAGGCGATACAGTGAGCTGCCCTCTGAATAAAAGCAGGAGGGGGGAGGTTGATGGGGGTTAACTGCTCTTTTCAGAGTACAGAAAAGCAAAGCGATCATTGCCCTTGCTTGGCTTGTGCTCCTCAAAAACCTCCCGACGCTGTATTTTAAGGGTCTTAAAACTTTCCTCACCTGGAAGGGCTAAAAGCTAAATTGAGGTGGATCTCAGTGACATTAACGTCTACCTTCCTGACAATGATCTTGGTTTCCATTTGTCCAGGACTCAGACAATTGCCAGGTCCTTCTCCACCTTAAGCTTGCCTTGTCCAGCCTTTTCTGGTGGAGATCCCTCATTCAAATGTCAGCCTCCTGGAATTCACCCTGGGCAACATGTCAAGGTTTACCCCTCCACACACAAACCAGGCTCCTCTCTGTCCTCCTACAGACGCCCTGAAACAAAACAACTCAATGTTCAACTACAAGCCAAGAGAAGACGGTTTTACTGGCACAACGTGGGAAGAGCCATTAGCTCCGTTGCTTCGAGCAAGGCAGCACAACATCAGATTTCAGGTCTTTTCCTGACTTCTTTGCTCCAAGCTGGCACAAGTTTGCTGTGCTCACCTTTCTGATGGGCATCAATGGTAAAGGTCCACGCGCACCCAAGTAGCACAAGCTTCACTACCCAAGGTAGGTGCACACAATGTGCCCGTGTCCCAGGGCAAGGGGATGATGTGCTTGGTGGTTCAGCCTCTAGTTGGGAACAGGATTGCCCCTGGAAGTTGCCCAAGGATCTCACCCCAGAAATAAAAAGTTCAAAAGGCAAGTGTGGGCATTCAAAGTCTCCAGAAGACCACCATCACCCCTTGGCTACGCTTCTCCAGAAAGCAAAGGCCAAACAAAAACCCAAACGAACAAAAAATATCACTGTAGATGTACCATACCCAAGTGGTTTGGGGGAAACGCAACTCAAGTGCTCGACGGTGGGAAATCTGGGATCCCCGATGATTAGCTCAATGCTAAACGATGAGCCCCGATCCCTGCAGCGTTAGCGTCATCACAAGCCATCACCCATCTTAAAAAGCTGGTGCTGCCCAGCAGATACTCACAGGGCAGGAGAAGAACAAGGCAGCACAAGCGCCAGCCTGGACTTAACACTGATGCACAACAATTCTGTCCCATATCTACTCCCTTGGTCCCCTCCTCCGGACCAGGCAGCACCCAGAGCAACACCACACTGCCAAGCTCCATGTCCCTGCTTGCTCAGACTTATTTCTCAAGTTAGCATGCTCGACCAAAGCACAGTTCTGCTGTGAAAAAAAAATGAAACCATGTTTAGCAAGATCCATGCAGTAAGTCAGACACTACAATGCAGAATTCAGCAGATTCCATTTAATGTTATGTGCATATATCCATACATTTACTTATGTCAATGGTTTTGATGTGCGTGATGCCAGGTCTTGAAAAATCTACTCATTCATTTACATCTGGGAGCGTGAATTCTTTCAAGCAATCATCTCAGGGTGGGTTTGCTTTTTTAAAAAAAAGATCAAGTTTCAACCACATAGTTGCAAAGATAATACCGTGAGTTGAAGGTAAAGCATGCAGAGCTGACCCCTAAAATTCGCAGACAGCTCTGCAAGCGCTGTTGCAAAGGGTTTTGCCAAGAAGCACAAGGCGTGAAGAAATCCCCTCCCTCTCAGGGAGAAAGAGAGCTGCTAAGTTCTTGTTTAGCATCCCAAGCAACAGCGAGGCAAAGCAGCAGAAGTAACACTCCATCAATCCTTCAAGGAAGTTTTTAGCCAAGGTTGAGGAACAGGGCAGAGAAGTATAGATAAATCATTCCCCCCCAAAAAAGAAAAGAAATACATGACACTTTTACCACCACGTACTCACAGAAATGTCACTTTCTTACT